>NC_091181.1:5761207-5926207 GCF_040958095.1 Procambarus clarkii | reverse complement strand
TCTGGCTACTAGGTACGACATATATATATATATATATATATATATATATGTCGTACCTAATAGCCAGAACGCACTTCTCAGCCTACTATTCAAGGCCCGATTTGCCTAATAAGCCAAGTTTTCATGAATTAATGTTTTTTCGTCTACCTAACCTACCTAACCTAACCTAGCTTTTTTTGGCTACCTAACCTAACCTTACCTATAAATATAGGTTAGGTTAGGTTAGGTAGGGTTGGTTAGGTTCGGTCATATATCTACGTAATTTTAACTCTAATAAAAAAAAATTGACCTCATACATAGAGAAAAGGGTTGCTTTATCATTTCATAAGAAAAAAATTATAGTAAATATATTAATTCAGGAAAACTTGGCTTATTAGGCAAATCGGGCCTTGAATAGTAGGCTGAGAAGTGAGTTCTGGCTACTAGGTACGACATATATATGCATATATATATATATATATATATATATATATATATATATATATATATATATATATATATATATATATATATATATATATATATATATATATTTTGGACAAAATTATAGTGGTGATAAAGATCTCTGTATTATGATCTCAAATGCCTCCTTCAGCTCCTTCAGATGTCTGACATCAGGTACCTGTGTAAAATTGTCGTCAACATACCTGCAGTATATGGCCGGTTTATAGTTCATGTCGACTAAGACCTTTTGTTTGATTTTACCCATGTAGAAGTTCGCAAACAGGACACCTTGGGGAGAACCCATGGCGACCCCATCTACTTGCTTATTCATGTGCCCATCCGGGCTCAAGAATGGTGCCTCTTTAGAACAAGCTTGGAGCAGTTTCCTTAGGACGTTTTCTGGTATGTCAAGAGGAGTACAGGCCGGATCACGATACACTCAGTCCGCTATCATCCCGATTGTTTCATCCACAGGTACGTTGGTAAACAGTGATTCTACGTCCAACGAGGCTCTTATCCCTGTGGCCTGTGTTCCCGCAGTAAGTCAACAAATTTCTTAGGAGAGTTCAGGCTAAAGGCGCAAGGAACATAAGGATTCAGGAAGCCGTTGAGTCGCTTCGCCAGTCTATACGTGGGTGTGGGTATCTGGCTGATGATTGGCCGAAGTGGGTTTCCAGGCTTATGTGTCTTGACATTTCCATATGCGTATCCAATTTTATATTCCCCAATAATCTTTGGCAGGTGGAGTCCGGATTTCTTGGCGTTCACAGTTTCAATCAATTTGTTGACCTTTGCTTTCAATTCGGCTGTAGTGTCCTTCGTTACCCTTTGGAATTTAGTTTGGTCAGAGAGTATGAGGTTCATTTTTGCCAGATATTCGTCTTTTTTTAAGAATGACGTATATTGGCGACTTGTCACCTATCCTGACGACTATCTCCTTGTTCTCACGAAGGCTCTTAGCTGCTGCTTTGAGCTCGGGGGACAGTATGGTGCTTCCGTAGTTGCCTCGATTCTTTCCTCCTTCTGCAATAAGTTCTGCTTGTAAGGTGTCTTTAGTGGTGACCTTCTTTTGTGTCTCGAGGTCGAATACGTCGTCCAACAGGATCTCCCACTCCACTTTCCGGGCCATCTCACTTGGTCTGGACATAACGTGACAGTTTATACTACCCAGATTTAGGAGAGTGACTTGGTCCTCAGTGAGGTTGATTATATATATATATATATATATATATATATATATATATATATATATATATATATATATATATATATATATATATATATATATATATATATATATATATATATATATATATATATATATATATGCAATTGACGATCACAAAACACTGATCATTTTATGCGGAAAATCCACAGAGAAATATGAAATGAGGTGAACGTTTCGGCTTTGTTAAAGCCTTTGTCAACACCAGACTGACTAAGGAGAAGGGAGAAGGGGGAGGATATAAGCCTTTGTCAACACCAGACTGACTAAGGAGAAGGGAGAAGGGGGAGGATATATAGGCCGACACCTGACCAACCCATCCCTAGGGTTGGTCAGGTGTAATTAACCAAAAACAGGTATAGCTTAGCTTAGAATGGTCAAAGAGGATTAAGCGGTCAGAGAATAAGGATGAAAGATTAAAGAAAGAAAAGCCTCATGAACACACAATATATGAATATTCAATTATAATGAGACATTGTAAGCCTCTCTATCAGAGTTGTTTCTTAAACTGTTGTGCAATATTATAACTTAAAAATGGATCAAGTCTGTACATTCCAGTACTAACATTAAGAAGATTTGGACACTGACTGATGAGAGCAGACTCAATCAAATTCCGTTCCACGAAATCCCCACAATTGGTAATGCTTTTTGCCCCATTCCAGTTAATATTGTGATCGCATAAACTCGTATGTAGATACAATGCATTAGACGTTTGGGCAGTTCTAATACTATAAGCATGTTGTGACAACCGCAATTGTAAGGACTTTCCTGTTTGTCCAAGGTACACAGAATCACAATCATTGCAGGGAATCGAATACACACAACCTGCTGTATCAGGGGAGTTTTTTATTAAATTGGATTTGATCGTACTATTAGTGAACACCAAATTTATATTAAGTTTCTTAAAAATCAGAGACAATTTTTCAAGTCCACACCTCATTTCATATTTCTCTGTGGATTTTCCGCATATTTATATATATATATATATATATATATATATATATATATATATATATATATATATATATATATATATATATATATATATATATATATATATATATATATATATATATATATATATATATATATATATATATATATATATATATATATATATATATATATGCGAACAAGCCTGAATGGTCCCCAGGACAATATGCAACTGAAAACTCACACCCCAGAAGTGACTCGAACCCATACTCCCAGAAGCAACGCAACTGGTATGTACAAGACGCCTTAATCCACTTGACCATCACGACCGGACATAATGATAGCCTCGGCTATCACCTCATTATGTCCGGTCGTGATGGTCAAGTGGATAAAGGCGTCTTGTACATACCAGTTGCGTTGCTTCTGGGAGTATGGGTTCGAGTCACTTCTGGGGTGTGAGTTTTCAGTTATATATATATATATATATATATATATATATATATATATATATATATATATATATATATATATATATATATATATATATATATATATATATATATATGTGTGTGTCTACAGAAAACCTACGAATAATTTATCTTACGTTCATTATTTTTCAGGGCATAGATACAATGTGAAAAAATCCAATTTTTCTTCGATGTATCTAAGAGCTCTTCGAGTTGTGAGTCCAGAATTGTTAGACGAAGAGTTTAAGACTATTGATCCGATTGGTGTCAAGCTTTGTTACCCACTGAGTTTTTTGGAAGTTTGCCGTAGCAAAGCACGTGGTACATATTATAAGAATATATGCAGGGAAAGAATTCGCCCAAAGAATGTGTTATGTTTACCATATTTCTCTGGGTTTCAGAATATTGTCAAGGCCTTGAAACTTTTTAATATGCATGTATTGTTTAGCTACGAAAATACTGTTGGTAAGCTACTAGTTAGGAACAGCCCTCGTAGTGATAATTGTGTCATTTATAAAATACCTTGTAAAGACTGTAATAAGTTCTATGTTGGGCAAACATCTAAAGATGTGAAATGTAGAATTTCGCAACATAAATACTCTGTAAGACATGGCCAATTGTCTAATGCTTTGTTTGTTCATCTGTCAGAAGATGCTCACCAAATTGATTGGGAGATGGCGTCTTCAATAACGAATTGTAAAAGCACCTATAACAGAAACATAATTGAATCTGCTTTGATACAGATCACAAAAGAAAGTAATTTGAACATTAGCAGTGGTTTATATAACTTAGATCCACTTTTAATAGATCAATTAAAGGGCGATTTAAGTAGGATCATTGGAACACGTTTGTCTCACTAATTCATTGTAAACATTTACTATTTTATGCTATGATTATCCATGTGTGGGCCTGTGTGTGGTTTTGAATGGGAGCTGCATCGGTTGGGCCAATAGGCCCTCTGCAGTGTCCACGTATTGTACCTCACCTCACTCCACCATTCTCTCCTGCTTATTTATGTCCAGTACTCGACCTGTAAAACCACTCCTTCTGAAGATGTATTAATATACGAAAGTACTTAAGGAAATTCTTGTTTCCATTTTCCTCCGTGGTCTGAGACTGTCACATTTTTAATCACGTTTATTTTCGTGATTATATATATATATATATATATATATATATATATATATATATATATATATATATATATATATATATATATATATATATATATATATATATGTCGAAAAATCCGATACCATTTAATAATATCATACAGACAGATAATATTGCTGTGTTGTATAAACAAGTTACCCATAGAAAATGTAACTTGTAGTGGAATTTCCGTCTATAGAAAACGGGATATCATTACCACATACTATTATAAATTTACCACCTATTATGGTGGGAATTATTCTTAAATACATTAGGCTTTGAACTTTACCATCATAAAAACATCTCATATAAATTAACTTAATTATCAGAATTAAAATAGAGTAAATGTGACCCTTCTATCACTTACTGTCATCTGGACAATGTAGACCAGTAGCGTCAGGGAAGAGGGAGTGGTCAGCCATTGTTATTGTACTTAGACCAGAGGCATGGGAGCAATTCGGCTCCTGTTAATTTTACTTGGACGAAGTGTTATGGAAACCAAAGGTGTACCATCATCAACACGCTATCAACAAATACAAGTTAAGTGTTCTGCCGAAACCCATTTATCTATCATTTGTGGCCATTAATGTCATTAGATAGGGTGGACCGGTTAGATCACGAGGTCGCCTCATACTAAAGGCAATTAAGCCTAGGTCTTTATGGTTCCTTGTACAGTGTTTTCTCTGATATAGCTGTCATATATTAGGATTCTGGCTTCATAGCTAGCGCCCTTTTGACAGGTCAAGACGAGGAAGCATGCTTTGTGTACCAGTTACTGGGTGATGGAAGCTACCTCAAAGAGGATAATTTGGTGTCTACATCCTGGTTATACCTGGTGGACTAAGGCCTGCTGAACAAATAAGATAAGGAACCTCTTCAATGTATGAAGTCTAATACTGTAGTTTGATTGGCTGCATATATATAAATTTAATATAAACCCCCCTAATGTGTAGAGGATCGATTTGTGAGATTATTGTAGAAATACAGTCCACTTAACATCATACAAATTGCTATCGAAGTTATATATAGCAATTGCTACCAATTGCTATATATATATATATATATATATATATATATATATATATATATATATATATATATACATATAGAAGGGCAGCCGTAGCAGTCGGTCGTGCAGGGGGTTGGGTCCCACATTTGTGCCCATTCAACAAGGATAACAGTGCCTGAGGAAGTCAAGAATCGACTCATGTCTGTGTTAATACCTGCTGAAGACTCTTAGTGGGTCGAGGAAGCCTACCTCTCCAGCAGTGCAACAGAATCAACTGTAAAAGGTGTGTTGTCCTGGCAGGAGGCGTGCTAGGGAGGGGAAGGTCACAGTCCTGGGTGAGGGTTATCTCAGTGCCTCCATAAACAACAGCCTCCAGGCGGGGAGGAGGCCTCAAGTGGAGGGGGGGGGGGGAGTGAAGGGGAGGCTCACAAACATGCTTGTATTCCAGCAGACTTGTAAGTGAATGTGTGCGTCTTTTCAGATGAACGGTGAGTTTGCAGTGATAAACATAATGCACCTGTGAAACTTTGTGCTAATAGTGTGTGACCGCTGCCTGTGGCGGGACCCCTCCCCACCCCCTCCCTAGCCTCCCGCAGGCCTCGCCAGCCCACCCAGCAACCCGACGACCATCGTCCACCCTACGCCCACTGTCGACCAACGCCCACCATCACCTCCCACGCATTGTCACCCAACGCCCACCGTCACCCCACACAACCCTACGCCCACCGCCACCCCACGCCCACCGTCAGCCCACACACGTCACACGCCTTATGGCTCCCTCACCAGGAAAGGGTGGAAGGACACATGTGGTGGGGTCAAGAGAGGGGGTCACCAGTGTGCCAATAAGTGATTGAAAAAGATAAGTTGAGTCCAGTCCTGTGGTGACTGGACCATTGTGTGTATCGTGTTGAGAGCACCACACCCAGTGAGCCAGGACACATTCACCAGTGTTTAGTGACAAAAGCAAATTATCCAAGTGTTAAGTGCCACATCAACCCTCCCCCCACCCCCTGAGAGTAGTGTCTCCCGCTCGCCCACTCCCCTTGTGTAGTGTCTACCCCCCCCCCCCCCCCCCCGCAGTGAGGTGCAGTATCTTCCGCTCCCCCGCCCCCACCTCCCACAATCAGGTGGTCGCGCCTTTCCCTCCCCGGCCTCCCTCCCAGACCGGGCAAGCGCAGCCTCCCAACCCCCCCACCCACCACCTCCACGAGCCCACCCACCCCAGACATCTGCCCAGACATGACGCATCCCCCCCAGCCAGGAGGGAGAGACAAATACTCCAGTGCAAGGTGACAGTCACTTTACCTAAGGGGATGGCAGAAGAGGCCGCTACCAGCCAGCTCAACCCTCCCGAAGCCAACCAAAGGAGAGGCACATGCAGTGTTTGTGGGAGCAACATCAGCATCAACTCTGTCTCCAGAGTCATACGCCAGCATGGTGACTGTCCTGGGTCAGGGAGGCCTCCCGTGGGAGGAGGCAGCACTCAGGAGCCTGTTGCACCAGTACAAATCGCAACAGATTACATTGCAACAGACGACCTGCTAGAGGCAATTAAAGCAACGTCAACCAGGACACTCACCCACATCCCAAAGGCCTCTCGCCCATTTGCTGCCGGGAAATACACGGACTTCATCGCAAAAGTCAACAGAGGGTCAAATAACCTTGATGCACCTGACACCATGAAAGCCTGGCACAATCTGCTACTTTTTGGCAATGCATGCTTATGTGTACCAGACAGAGGAGGCAAGACACTGGCCTCATCCATCAACAAAGCAATTAGGGATTTTCCTAGGGCTGACAGCCTAGTCCGACTCCCCAAACACACCAAACACCGCCGAGGCAGACCAAGTACGACAATCAGCGACAACAGAAAATTAGGTACCCAAGTCAGCAAGAAAATTGAAGAGGGCAATACAGTCGGGGCACTCAGGTTGATCACAAGTGAGGACAAAATTTTGCCCAGGGATGAAACCACAGCCCAAGCACTGAGAGAAAAACACCCCCTCAGGGCCGTAGGTGGACCTCCCCCACAGGTCAGAGTCCCCCTAACCAGGAACCTCTCGTCCTCCGGGAGTCAGAGGTTTATAAAGCTATCGTTTCATTTCCCCCGGGCTCCTCAGGAGGCTACACAGGGGTAAGACCTCAACATGTGAAGGAAATGGTGAACCCTGTTCTAGGCCCAGCTGCAGAAGCACTCCTGACAGAAATCACAACGCTTGTCAACAACTGCCTCGCCGGGTTAATCCCTGATGAAATCAAACCATTCTTCTTTGGTGCATCCCTATGTGCCCTGAAAAAGAAGGGGGGAGGGATCAGACCCATTGCCGTTGGTAATACCCTTCGCCGCCTAGTTGCAAGGGCTGCTGTCAGAAGTATCCGAATGGAAGCAGCCACCATGCTGCAAACCAACCAGCTGGGGTTTGGAGTCCCCCAAGGCTGTGAAGCAGCGGCTCATGCTGCACGAGCCTACATTGGCTCTCTTACTGAAGACCAGGCAGTAGTAAAATTAGATTTTAAAAACGCTTTCAACTCGGTCAAAAGGGAAGCAATCCTCACTGCAGTCCAGGAACATTGCCCAAGCATTCTCCCGTTGGTGTCAGCAGGCTACAGCAAAGACTCAACCCACCTGTTTGGCAAACATGAAGTCACCTCAGCAGAGAGAATTCAACAGGGAGACCCACTTGCACCCTTCCTCTTTTGCATAGCGGTTCGAGAAATTACAACCAGACTGTCCAGTGGGCTCAACATCTGGTTCCTGGATGATGGCACTCTGGCAGGCACACAAGACTTCCTGCTGGAAGACCTGCAGCTGGTGAAGACACGGGGGGAGTCCATGGGTCTCGTTCTTAACCCCTCCAAGTGCGAAATTATTGCATCCAGTGAAGTAATTATTAGAGCAGTGAAATCAATTATACCAGAAGCCTCAGTCATTAAACCCACCGACAGCACACTACTTGGAGCACCTCTGGGCCACAATGCCATTGCTGCAGTCCTTGACGAAAAGTTTAGAGACCTAAAGAGGATGGAAGAGAGAATAGGGGACCTGGACGCCCACGATGCCCTCTACCTTCTCACAAAGTGCCTTACCTTGCCCAGGCTAACATACTTCTTAAGGTGTGCACCAACTTTTGGCAACCCACTTCTAAATCAATATGATGAGCTCCTCAGGTCAATATTCAGGAAGGCGCTCAACCTAGATTTAGATGACAGTCAGTGGGAAAAAGCAACACTCCAGTGAGATTTGGAGGGATAGGCATACGAAAGGCAATTGAGGTAGCACTTCCAGCATTCTTATCCTCATGTACAGCAGCCAACGAATTGGTAGGGCAGATCCTACCAGAGCGTATGAGAGAGACAGCGGAACTCATGATCAAACGTTCATCGAAGCAGCCAGACAATGGGACACCATTGCACACCCTCAACCCCGACAACAAGTCCCAAAAGACCACAAGCAGGCCCACTGGGATAACCCCATAATGGAAAAGACTGTCACAGCAATGATTGACAACGCTGATGCTGAAAACAAAGCCCACCTCATAGCGGTAACAGTACCCCACGCCGGGGATTTTTTATTTGCTGTGCCCAATGAAGCCCTGGGAACTCGCCTCAGTCATGACGCTCTCCGCATTGGAGTTGCCCTTCGCCTTGCCGCCCCCATCCTCACCGAACATAGGTGCATCTGCGAAACTGCGATGGCAGACCAATATGGTCGTCATGGTCTGGTATGTCGTAAATCACAGGATAAAACTGCAAGACATGAAGAAGTCAACGACATCGTCAAGAGGAGCCTCGCCGCAGCCCGCTGCCCGTCACAAAGAGAATCACACTTATCCAGACCTAACGACCCTCAGAAGCGCCCAGATGGGGTCACCTTGCTACCTTGGAAGGATGGTAAGCAAGTAGTATGGGACTACACGTGCACTGCCACACTGGCCAGTACCTACCTCCACTACAGCATACGTGGAAGCGGTGGTGCTGCTTCTTTCAGGGAATCACAGAAAATTATTAAATATAGAGGTCTGGCACACTGCTACAGCTTTGTTCTGATCGGCTCGGAGACCCTTGGTTTGTGGGGAAAATGTGCATTGAAGTTCCTGAAGGAATTGGGGGACAAATTGATCAGCGCTACAAAAGACCAGAGAGCAAAAAGTTTCTTGTTCCAGCGCCTCAGTGTTGCGATTCAGAAGGGAAATGCCTGTTGCGTCTTGGGCACTAGTCCAACTTCAGAGGAATTCGAAGAAGTGTTTGACTTGCAATAATGATCGAACCCGTATGTGACATTCATCAATGTTTCCCATTGTTGTGTTTTTCAAGGGATCCATAACCTTTAAGCACCTTTTTGTATTATTATTTTTGTATCAACTCATGTATATCTTGTAACCATCAAATACATAATAAAGCACAAAAATTAAAAAAGGAAAGGGGTGGTATATATATATATACCACCCCCATATACATACATATATATATATATATATATATATATATATATATATATATATATATATATATACATATATGCACATATATTATGCACATATATTATGCATATATATTATGCATATATATATATATATATATATATATATATATATATAAATATATATATATATATATATATATATATATATATATATATATAAATATATATATATATATATATATATATATATATATATATATATATATATATATATATATATATATATAACTGAAAACTCACACCCCAGAAGTGACTCGAACCCATACTCCCAGAAGCAACGCAACTGGTATGTACAAGACGCCTTAATCCACTTGACCATCACGACCGGACATAATGAGGTGATAGCCGAGGCTATTTGAACCACCCCACCGCCGGCACTCGGATAGTAATCTTGGGCATAGCATTTTACCAAATCACCTCATTCTTTGGGGCACACGTGAGGAACACAAATGCGCATGCGCATTTGTGTTCCTCACGTGTGCCCCAAAGAATGAGGTGATTTGGTAAAATGCTATGCCCAAGATTACTATCCGAGTGCCGGCGGTGGGGTGGTTCAAATAGCCTCGGCTATCACCTCATTATGTCCGGTCGTGATGGTCAAGTGGATTAAGCGCATTTGTGTTCCTCACGTGTGCCCCAAAGAATGAGGTGATTTGGTAAAATGCTATGCCCAAGATTACTATCCGAGTGCCGGCGGTGGGGTGGTTCAAATAGCCTCGGCTATCACCTCATTATGTCCGGTCGTGATGGTCAAGTGGATTAAGCGCATTTGTGTTCCTCACGTGTGCCCCAAAGAATGAGGTGATTTGGTAAAATGCTATGCCCAAGATTACTATCCGAGTGCCGGCGGTGGGGTGGTTCAAATAGCCTCGGCTATCACCTCATTATGTCCGGTCGTGATGGTCAAGTGGATTAAGGCGTCTTGTACATACCAGTTGCGTTGCTTCTGGGAGTATGGGTTCGAGTCACTTCTGGGGTGTGAGTTTTCAGTTGCATATTGTCCTGGGGACCATTCAGGCTTGTTCGCATATATATATATATATATATATATATATATAACTGAAAACTCACACCCCAGAATATATATAGTTGTATATAGTCCTGGGGACCATTCAGGCTTGTTTGCATATATATATATATATATATATATATATATATATATATATATATATATATATATATATATATATATATATATATATATATATATATATATATATATATATGTCGTACCTAATAGCCAGAATGCACTTCTCAGCCTACTATGCAAGGCCCAATTTGCCTAATAAGCCAAGTTTTCATGAATTAATTGTTTTTCGACTACCTAACCTACCTAACCTAACCTAACCTAACTTTTTTGGCTACCTAACCTAACCTAACCTATAAAGATAGGTTAGGTTAGGTTAGGTAGGGTTGGTTAGGTTCGGTCAAATATCTACGTCAATTTTAACTCCAATAAAAATAGTCCTGGGGACCATTCAGGCTTGTTTGCATATATATATATATATATATATATATATATATATATATATATATATATATATATATATATATATATTGGTAGCAGTCTTTCCTGTAAATGTATATTATTAAATATGACCGAAAAAGTAAGATTAATAATTCTAACATGAATTTTCTCAATATTTCTTATGGTTCTTTTCACTGTCGATAGTAATTGAAAAATAAATTCTCCAAAATTCATTTTTATTTCTAGTCTGATGCGACACTTGAACGCGTTTCATAATAACTTATTACATTTTCAAAGACTTTAGTTTACACACACACAACTATAACCTGCAAACACTAAAACAGATTTCTTACTATGCTATAATTCAAGTGGCTTTTCATTTTATATACCTGCATTTGGGTGAGGTGATATGTTACAACAGTTTTGGATGAGGTGAAAACAAACTTTCAACAAAAGATAGAACACAAAATATTGGGTAAAGTTAAAGGGGAAGAATGGAAGTAAATGTGAAGGGCATATTGGCCCATATTTCTTGATGCTTCTATATTGGTGCAGAGTCTTGAAATGGGTAGAATTTAGTTGTGCATTAATTGGCTGTTGATTGCTGGTGTTGACTTCTTAATGTGTAGTGCCTCGCAGATATCAAGCCGCCTGCTATCGCTGTATCTATCGATGATTTACGTGTTTTTGGTTAAGACTTCTGTGGTGACGGTCTGATTGTGGGAAGAGATTATATGTTCCTTAATGGAGCCCCGTTGCTTATGCATCGTTAATCTCCTGGAAAGAGATGTTGTTGTCTTGCCTATATACTGAGTTCTTTCAGGCTTACAGTCCCCAAGTGGGTATTTGAAGGCATAGACGACACTGGTCTCTTTCAAAGCGTTCTGCTTTGTGTCTGGAGAGTTTCTCATGAGTAGGTTGGCAGTTTTCTTGGTTTTATAGTAAATCGTCAATCGTATCTTCTGATTTTTGTCTGTAGGGATAACGTTTCTATTAACAATATCTTTCAGGACCCTTTCCTCCGTTTTATGAGCTGTAGAAAAGAGGTTCCTGTAAAATAGTCTAATAGGGGGGTACAGGTGTTGTGTTAGTTGTCTCTTCAGAGGTTGCATGGCGTTTCACCTTCCTTCTTATGATGTCTTCAACGAAACCATTGAAGAAGCCGTTGTTGACTAGGACCTGCCTTACCCTACAGAGTTCTTCATCGACTTGCTTCCATCCAGAGTTGTGGCTGAGAGCACGGTCGACATAAGCGTTAACAACAATCCTCTTGTACCTGTCTGGGCAGTCACTGTTGGCATTGAAGCACATTCCTATGTTTGTTTCCTTAGTGTAGACTGCAGTGTGGAAACCTCCCCTCCTTTCCTTGTTGTAACATATCACCATATGTTGTAAAACACACACACACACACACACACACACACACACACACACACACACACACACACACACACATACATATATATATATATATATATATATATATATATATATATATATATATATATATATATATATATATATATATATATATATATATATATATATATGCGGAAAAGCCGCAAAGAAATGGGAAAGAGAGATGAACGTTTCGGCCTGTTAAAGCCGTTGTCAACATCAGACTGACTAGAGAAAGAGAGAGAGGATACAGGCCAACACCTGGAACCTGACCAACCCATTTCTAGGGAAAGAATTACCAGAAACAGGAATAGCTTAGCTTAGAATGGTCAAAGATTAAACGGTAAAAGAATATATATATATATATATATATATATATATATATATATATATATATATATATATATATATATATATATATATATATATATATATATATATATAAATATATATATATATATATATATATATATATATATATATATATATATATATATAAATATATATATATATATATATATATATATATATATATATATATATATATATATATATATATATATATATATATATCGTACCTAGTAGCCAGAATGCACTTCTCAGCCTACTCTGCAAGGCCCGATTTGCCTAATAAGCCAAGTTTTCATGAATTAATTGTTTTTCGACTACCTAACCTACCTAACCTAACCTAACCTAACTTTTTCGGCTACCTAACCCAACCTAACCTATAAAGATAGGTTAGGTTAGGTTAGGTAGGGTTGGTTAGGTTCGGTCATATATCTACGTTAATTTTAACTCCATTAAAAAAAAATTTATCTCATACATAATGAAATGGGTAGCTTTATCATTTCATAAGAAAAAAATTAGAGAAAATATATTAATTCAGGAAAACTTGGCTTATTAGGCAAATCGGGCCTTGCATAGTAGGCTGAGAAATGCGTTCTGGCTACTAGGTACGATATATATATATATATATATATATATATATATATATATATATATATATATATATATATATATATATGTATGTATATATATATATATATATATATATATATATATATATATATATATATATATATATATATATATATATATATATATATATATATATATGTATATATATATATATATATATATATATATATATATATATATATATATATATATATATATATATATATATATATATATATATATATATATATATATATATATATATATATTATTAAATATGACCAAAAAAAATCAGATTAATAATTCTAACACAAATTTTCTCAATGTTTCTTATATTTCTTTTCACTGTTTGTGGAAACTGAAAGATCAATTCTCCAAAATTCTTTTTTATTTATAGTCTGACGCGACACTTGAACGCGTTTCGTAAAACTTATTACATTTTCAAAGACTTTAGTTTACACACACACAACTATAACTGAAACAGAGTTTAAACATCTTCGATTTTATACCTGCATTTGGTTGAGGTGATATGTTACAACAGTTTTGGATGAAGTGAAAACAAACTTTCAACACAAGACAGAACACGAAACAATGGATATAATATTTTGTAAGTTAAAGGGAAGAATGGAAGTAACTGTAGAGGGCCTATTGGCCCATATTTCTTGATGCTTCTATATTGGTGCGAAGTCTTGAAGTGGGTAGAATATAGTTGTGCATTAATTGGCTGTTGATTGCCGGTGTTGACTTCTTGATGTGTAGTGCCTCACAGATGTCAAGCCGCCTGCTATCGCTGTATGTATCGATGATTTCTGTGTTTTTTGTTAAGACTTCTCTGGTGATGGTCTGGTTGTGGGAAGAGATTATATGTTCCTTAATGGAGCCCTGTTGTTTATGCGTCGTTAATTGCCTGGAAAGAGATGTTGTTGTCTTGCCTATATACTGAGTTCTTTGAGGCTTACAGTCCACAAGTGGGCATTTGAAGGCATAGACGACGTTGGTCTCTTTTAAAGCGTTCTGCTTTTTGTCTGGAGAGTTTCTCATGAGTAGGTTGGCCGTTTTCTTGGTTTTATAGATCATCAATTGTATCTTATGTTTTTTGTCTGTAGGGAGAACGGTGCTATTAACAATATCTTTCAGGACCCTTTCCTCCGTTTTATGAGCTGTGGAAAAGAAGTTCCTGTAAAATAGTCTAATAGTGGGTACAGGTGTTGTGTTAGTTGTCTCTTCAGAGGTTGCATGGCATTTCACCTTCCTTCTTATGATGTCTTCAACGAAACCATTGGAGAAGCCGTTGTTGACTAGGACCTGCCTTACCCTACAGAGTTCTTCATCGACATGCTTCCATCCTGAGTTGTGGCTGAGGGCACGGTCGACATAAGCGTTAACGACACTCCTCTTGTACCTGTCTGGGCAGTCACTGTTGGCACTGAGGCACAGTCCTATGTTTGTTTCCTTAGTGTAGACTGCAGTGTGGAAACCTCCGCTCCTTTCCATGACTGTTACATCAAGAAAGGGCAGCTTCAAATCCTTCACCATCTCGTAAGTGAAACGCAACACTGAATTCCGCTCAAATGCCTCCTTCAGCTCCTGCAGATGTCTGACATCGGGTACCTGTGTAAAAATGTCGTCAACATACCTGCAGTATATGGCCAGTTTCAAGTTCATGTTGACTAAGACCTTTTGTTCGATGGTACCCATGTAGAAGTTCGCAAACAGGACATCTAGGGAAGAACCCATGGCGACCACATCTACTTGCTTAAACAAGTGCCCATCCGGGCTTAAGAAGGGTGCCTCTTTAGTACAAGCTTGGAGTAGTTTCCTTTGAATGTTCTCTGGTATGTCAAGAGGAGTACAGGCCGGATCACGATACACTCTGTCCGCTATCATCTCGATTATTTTATCCACAGGTACGTTGGTAAACAGTGATTCTACATCCAACGAGGCTCGTATCCCTGTGGCCCGTGTTCCCTGCAGTAAGTCAACAAATTCCTTTGGAGACTTCAGACTGAAGGTGCAAGGGACATCAGGAGTCAGCAAGCCGTTGAGTCGCTTCTCCAGTTAGTACGTGGGTGTGGGTATCTGGCTAATGATTGGCCGAAGTGGGTTTCCAGGCTAATGTGTCTTGACATTTCCATACGCATATCCAGGCTTATATTCCTCAATAATCTTTGGCAGGTGGAGTCCGGTTTTCTTGGCGTTCACAGTTTCGATCAATTTGTTGACCTTGGCTTTCAATTCGGCTGTAGTGTCCTTCGTTACCCTTTGGAATTTAGTTTGGTCAGAGAGTATGAGGTTCATTTTTGCCAGATTTTCATCTTTTTGGTGCGTGGTGCGTGTTTTTATATTCCTACTATATACATGCCTCACCTGTGACAAATATAAACATTTTATTTTTTTTAAACAACGCCATCTGTTGGACGTAAGAGCAACACATGCTGTAATCTCCAAAAGTTCTTCACCTATTGCTTTGAAATTTTTACACAATGTTCCATTCGAATGCACGCATGTTTTTATATACCTAATTTACAGATGATATACAGACCTCGTCCAGCTCCTCGTGGGTCGGGTGCGTACCCAAGATACAGCACGCATTTCCCCTCTGAACAGCGACACTGAGGCGCTGGAACATAAAACTGGCCGCTCTTGGGTCTCTAGTCTTCCCAATGAGTTCCTCGCCCAGCTCCTTCAGGAACTTAAATGCACATTTACCCCAGGCGCCCAGAGTCTCAGAGCCTATTGGCACGAACCTGTAACAACGTTCTAGGTCCCTGTACTTGTTAGTTTTCTGGGTCTCCCTGAAGGTGGCCGCCCCGCCTCCCTCAGCTGCGCTGTAAGGTAGATAGGTATCAGCCAATGTGGATGCACACGTGTAGTCCCACACGACCTGTTTACCTTCCCTCCACGGCTGCAGTGTGACTCCATCTGGGCGTTTTTGGCTGTTGTCAGGCCTGCACAACTGAGGTTCCCTTTGTGCTGGGCACCCAGATGAAGCCAAACTTCTCTTGATGATGTCATTGACTGCTTCATGTCTGGCAATCTTTCCCTGTGTCTTACGACAGATGAGACCATGGCTGCCGTATTGGTCTGCCCGTGCATGGCTGCAAATACACCGGTGCTCGGTGGAGATAGGGGCGGCAAGGTGCAAAGCAACACCAATACTTAGGGTCCGATGGTCCAGGCAGGTGCCCAAGGCGGAATTAGGGACTGCCAACAGGAAGTCCCGGGCATGGGGCGCTTGCACAGCTAGAAGACGCGCTTTGTCCTTCCTGGAAGCTGCCTCCAGCAACGATGTGGCGATGTTCTCCACTATAGGGCTATCCCATTTGGACTCTTTGCAGTCATTTGGAAAAGTCGGTCGAGGATGAGAGTTGACAAGAGTGTCCCACTGACCGGCTCCTTCCGCGAATTTGGGATCATGAATCCCAATGAAGTCTCTTAGGTGTTCCGGTAGTATTTCCTTAACTAATTCACCTATTGCACTGGTTGAGGATAAGAATGCCGGCAATGCTAACTGTGTCGCCTTGCGAATACCTATCCCCCCGAGTCTAACTGGGAGCGTTGCTTGGTCCCATTGGTAATCTTGCAGGGAGAGGTTTAACACTTTCACGGTTATTGACCTTAGGAGTGTGTCATATTCTGTTAATTGTGGGCTGTCGAAGGAGGGAGCACACCCTAGGAAATAGGTCAGTCTGGGCAAAGCCAGGCACCTTGTGAGAAGGTACAAAGCATCGTGGGCGTCCAAAGCCCCTATTCTTCCCTCCATCCTCCTCAGGTCGTTCAGCTTTTCTTCGAGGACTACCTCAATGGCGCTCGAGCCCAGAGGTGCCCCTAGCAGCACACTGTCGGTGGGAGCGATCACTGGGGCTCCTGGAAATATGATTCGCACTGCATCTATGGTTGGTTGGCTAGATGAGATGATTTCACACTTTAATGGGTTTAGGGTGGGACCTAACTCCTCTCCCTTAGATTTCACCAGCTGTAGATCTTCTAGCAGGGACTCCTGTGTCCCTGCCAGGGTGCCATCGTCCAGGAACCAGATGTTGAGTTCGCTGGTCAACCTGCTTGTGACCTCTTTAACAGCCATGCAAAAAAGAAAAGGGGCAAGTGGGTCGCCCTGCTGGACACCTTCTGCAGAAACAACTTCATGTTCCCCAAACAGCAGCGTCGATTCCCTACTGTACCTTGCTGAGACGAAGGGGAGTAGAGAAGGAAAGCTTGTTCGAACTGCTTCCAGTACCACATCCCTTTTTACCTGATTGAAGGCATTTTTAAAGTCTAATTTAATTAATGCCTTATTTTCTGGGAGGTGCTTGATATAGGCTCGTGCTGCATGAGCTGCTGCTTCACAGCCATGGGGAACACCAAAACCTAGTTGATGGGTTCGAAGCATCGTCGCAGCGTCTATGCTAATTTTTCTGACAGCTACCCTAGCAACAAGGCGCCGAAGTGTGTTACCCACGGCAATGGGTCTGACTCCACCATCTTTCATCTTGAGGGCACAAAGGGATGCTCCAAAGAAAAAGGGTTTAATTGTATCTTGGATCAACCCAGAGAGGCAGTCGTTGACAAACTTCGTGACCTCTGACAATAGTGTCTCAGCAACTTCTCCGAGAACTGGGTTTACCATCTCCTTGAGGTGCTGAGGTCTTACTCCAGTGTATCCCCCTGCCGAGCCTGGCGGAAATGACATGATGGCTTTGTATAGCTCTGACGCTTGGAGGAATAGAGGTCCCATGTCTGAGACATTTGTGTCCTGAGCAGTGGGTTCCCATGGTACTCTAGGAGGGTGCTTCTCTCTCAGCGAGTTGGCGGTAGCGGTATTTCTAGGGGCGATTGTGTCTTCGCTGGTAAGTAACCTAATTGCCCCTACTGTGTTGCCCTCTTCAATTTTTTTGGTCACTTGTGTTCCAAGTTAAAAATTATCATTGGAACTCTTGGGTCTGCCACGACGGTTTTTGCGTTGAGGAGGGATGGGGATCTAGTTGTCAGCTCTGGGGAAATTATTTATTGCCCTAGTGACTGATGAGGCTAGTGACTTGCCTCCTCTTGCAGGTACGCCTAAGCAAATATTGCCAAACAGGAACAAATTATGCCATGCTTTGATATGTATACATATACATATATATATATATATATATATATATATATATATATATATATATATATATATATATATATATATATATATATATATATATATATATATATATATATATATATTGTGACGGTAACGCGTTGGTGTTCACCTGTTCAAAGCTAGGGGTATGGCCTCGTCACATAGTATTAAAAAAAAATAGAAAATCTGGAACTTCGTCTGTGGTAAGGTAAGGAGAAGACACACAAAACACAAGTAAATTTTAACAATGGAATTTTAATTACGTTAAAGAAACAAAACATGAATAAAATGGACAAACAAATTCGTATAATAAAATCAATCAATCAAAATAATAAGAATAATTATATGACAAAGTGAAAAGTTACGTTAAGACAAGTGATTAATAACAAGAAGTGCAATATACAAAAAATGAGAGGTGCAGGAATATTGGCTTTAAGCTATCACCTCTCTCAGTACACGTAAGCCAAAGCTCAGTCTACCAGGAAGAAGTGTTAACCGTATGAAAGCACTGAATATTCTGAGGACTGAGGTCGTGGCGGCCCCAGACATCAAGTAGTATGGGGGGGTGGAGTGCAGTTGCAGCCAGACCGGCGGCCAATCAGCGAGGAGCCGGCAACAAGACAGGTAGTTTGGCGGTTTGAGTCTGAGCAGGTGTTCCTGGCTGCATACGTTTTGCTCTCTGGCAAACCTTGCTGGTGCTGTTGTCGTTGTTGGACATTTCTTCCATAGTAGTTTTATATAGATGTATCGACGTATTTTTGGAGGGAAGAGCAGGCTCAATCTCTTGAAGGAGATTATCGTCACAACTCTCCCCCGAAGCCTGCGGTTCTGGAAGAAGTACGTCGTTATGTGGTGGAGTAATAGATGGAGTCGCTTCTACTTCATAAACTCTGGAGAGGGCATCGGCGATGGTGTTGTCGGAATCTTGGTATAGCGTGTCTCCAGGTTGAATTTCTGCAGTTAGCAAGCCCATAGTAGAAGACGTTGAGATGGGAAGTGGGCGTGCTGCAGGAGGTGTAGGGTGGTGTGGTCCGTGTTGATGGTGGACCGAGCACTTTGCAGGTGTGGAGTGAAGTGCTGGAGCTTCAGGATGATGAGGAGTAGCTCCTTGCCAATTGTTCCGTAGTTCCTTGTAGCAGTAGTCGCTGACAGGTGTATTCTCCTCGCCTCGTTGCTGCATCACGACACCGCCAACGTCGGTACCACTGGCGTCGACATGGAGGATGAAGGGCTTATCTGACGAGGTGAGAGTGGAATTAGAATAGGGCAAAGGAGCACGATTATTATCCTGAAAGTATTTGGGAAGATCATTAAGGATTTCGGAATTAGAAAGCGCTGACTCCTTGTCAGTGCTTTCGGGAGGAGAAGCTGGGAAGGTCTCACTGTGGATGTAGGGTTCTGTGAAGGTAGAACAGTTAATCAGGACAGTGGGAGGAGTACCATTATATTGCTTCAGGAGGTTGATGTGGCACAGCTGGGTCTTCCGCCGCCTATCTGGAGTCTCTATGACGTAGTTGTTGTTATTTCTGCACTCTTGGACGCGGTAGGGTCCTGAAAACCTGTTTTGTAAAGGTGAACCTGGGATAGGGAAGTATGCTAGAATGAAGTCTCCTGGCCTAAATTTTCGTACTTTGCTGGTCTGGTTGTAATGAGTTTTCATCTTCTCCTGGGCTTTCAATAGATTATCATGGGCAAAACGGTGGACTCTCTCTAGAATGTGTTGAAGGTTTTGAAGAAACTGGGGCACATTCTGATGCTCACTGAAGGTGGCATCTAGGAGAGAGTCTTTGAAAGCCTTAAGGGGAGTACGGCACTTACGGCCGTAGAGCATCTCATAAGGAGATACTCCTAGGGACTCATTGGGGAGACTTCTGTAAATACACATTATAAGGTAAATCTGCTTATCCCAATCCTTAGAGGTTTCACTACAAAACTTTTTCAAGAGTGCTTTGATTGTCTGATGACTAGGTTCAAGAGAACCCTGTGAAGCAGGATGATAGGGGCTGGACAATACCAGTTTGATGTTGAACTCCTCCAGTGTCCTTTTGAAGAGATCACTGGTGAAGTTGGTACCACAGTCGCTCTGAATCTCCCTGGGAAATCCGTATTGAGTGAAGATCTTAAATAGATGTTTTACAACCGTAGCAGCCGTGATGTTCTTCACTGGAACTGCTATGGGAAATCTGGTGGTAGGACACAGGATGGTTAGGATGTAGGCGTTACCTGAACTGGTCCGAGGTAAAGGACCAACACAGTCTATAATGAGTCTGTGGAAAGGTTCCGCAGGCACCTGTATGGGAATCAGTGGCGCTCTGGGAATGGAGATGTTCGGTTTGCCTGCCATCTGACATGTATGACACTGTTTTACGTACTGTTTGACGTTATTTACCATACCTGGCCAGTAGTAGTCTTGACGAATTCCATGGTAAGTCTTGTTGAAGCCGTAGTGGGAGAGCGCTCCGTGGGCCAGGTGTAGAATAGTGGGCCGCAGGCTGGTGGGAATCACAAGTTGTTCGATGTTGGCCCAATCGTCCTCCTCCTTCAGTTTACTGGGTCTATATCTGCGGTAGAGCAAGTCGTTCTCTAGGAAGAACCCAGGAATACTGTCGGGTTGAGTCTCAGCCTGGAAAAACAATGGTGTTAAAGTAAGATCTTCCCTCTGCAACTTACGGAACTCCAACTTGGTCAGATTCGGGGGTAGTTTCTGAGGGTCTTGAGGGACAGCGGTAGCAGTAGAGTCAGCTGGCTGTGGACGTGCGGCTTGTGCACGGGTGGTCACGAGAACCGGAGGAGAAACTTCATCACTCTCTTGAACCTCTGCTGGAACATACGCTAGAATAGGGTTACTTGGCACAGAGTTACACACCTGGGGTTTGTCCATGACGATCAGGTTGGTCGGTTGCAGGTCTTCTGCCAAGTCGTTGCCTAGGAGAAGTTGCACTCCAGGCATGGGAAAAGGCTTTTCCCTGACGGCGACTTGGACTTCTCCGTTCACGTAGGGACAATCCAGGTGGACTCTGGCGAGAGGGTATGGAGTGGTAGCAGTGAGGTCAGTGATGAAGACAGTTTCTCCGGTGTAGACGATGTTGGGCACAGCCGACTTCAAGATGATCGATTGAAGAGCCGCTGTGTCCCTCAAGATCTTCAATTTGAAACGTCCCTCCGGATTTGAACCGTTGGCAGAGACAGTTCCAGTATACAGGTGGTTACTGAAAAGAGAAAGATCATTAACATCAACACCAACATTCATCACAGGCTTACCGGACTTAGGAGGAGTTGGTTTGGGTTTTTGTTGGTCAGTGGTTCCCTTGAATTGAGACTTACCACACTTGTCTATGGTATGTCCATAGAGTCTACAATACTTGCAGTACAGTTGCGAACCAGCTTGATCGGGGCTCACTTTCTCGTAACTGTACCACGACTTCTTACTGGAGGATGGTTCGGGTGTCAGCCGGTGGATAAGGCTGTAAGTGTCAGCCGACTTAGCACACTTCAGGTAGTCGGTTTCTTCTTTATCTGCTAAGTAGAGGCGGCACACGTCTCAAGAATTCTTCAACTAGCATCAGGTTGACGAGTTCTGTAAAAGTAGAGACATGTGCGGCTTCCAGCCATTTCATGAAATACCTCCGTTTCGTGTTAGCAAACTCGAGGAAGGTAGTGGTACTTGCCTTCAGGTGGTCACGGAATTTCCTTCTATAACTTTCAGTAGAGAGGAGGTAGGCGTCCAATACTGCTTGTTTCAGAGTGTGGTAGTCATTCTCAGACGCCAAAGTACTGAGTGTGACTGCAGCTCTACCTGTAAGATGGACTCTGAGAAGTGTAGCCCATTGGTCGACAGGCCAACTGAGTTGATTAGCAAGGGTTTCAAAGGTGGTAAAGAACACATCAACTTTTGCTTCTACAAAGGATGGCATTAACTTACTTGCATGTGATATATTAAAACTGACGGGAAGATTGGCAGTAGCTTGCTGGCGTTGAGCGAGGTGTGAAGTTTCCAACGTGTATTCTCGTTGACGACACTCTAGAGCCAGAGTCGCTTGTTGCTTGTCATGTTCGCGTTGCATCTCCAACTCGCGTTGTTTGGTTTCAAGCCGTACGCGTTCCCGCTCCTGGAGTAAGGCAATCTCACGTTCTTGTTCTTCCCTTCGTATGGCAGCTGCTTCTCTTTGCTGCTCACGTTCAATCTTGGCCAGCTCTAGTTTGAGTTTCAGCGTTGCCAAATCAGTTTTATCTGCAATATAGTAAGTTTCATGAGTTTCAGAGTCTATCTTACCTTGCTCTAAATAGTAATCCAGCAACAGGTTGTGTAGGTCATTTTTGTTGGCTTGGTAGGGAACTTCTAGTTGATACTCATGTGCAAGAGTTTGTAATTCAATCCTCTTGGCACGACTTAAAGTCCCTATTTCACCTGCTGGATTTGCACGTAAAGCTTGGAGACGAAACATGGTGAAATTAGCAAATAAATGTAACACGAATATTCAATAGTGAATGTCAGAAACAGGACAACGTGGCAACTGGTACCTATCCTGTGAGATCTTTAACAATTAAAGTTAAGTACAAGATGTTAAATGATTAATGTAAATCAAGGGCGCAGGAAATCTTGTACCCGGTACTCATGTAAGAGGATAAGGGCAAGAAAATCCTACTAACAAATGAAACAGAGTTTCGAAAACAAAAGAAACAGTTAATTGCCTCAAGAGTAAAATTGGTAGTCCAAGGATGTAGGCATACCTTGCCAAGTCTCTATAGGACATAAAGCAAGTTTTTCCTACTGAATTTAATATGATACTTACAGAATTAGCGAACTTTTGTGCTCTGAAAAGTAAGCTAATTCCCTACCGTTGTATGTATCATCATCTCTGACTGACGTGTAGGGGTGCGAGGTGTCAACTGGTGACGAGAACTGCTGCTGAGGTCCCAATTCAGCAACTAAAGTTCGAGCTAGAGGAACTATGGCCCTCTTTGTCCTCCTACAGTCAGATTGCAGAAGATTGGGTACTCTTGACCCGGGGCAGACCACAGTACCAGGGTACCAATATGATGATCTGTCAAAATGAGAAATATCCAAGGGACAAAGATGGTAAACACAAGTAATAACACGGAGGGAGAGATGACCAATTAAGAGTATGACTGAGGCCTACAGTCACCACGTAATCCAAAGTTGTCTCACCTTCACTATATGTTACTCTCGTAATGCACAATACACCACACCATATAAAAAATGAAATTGAATATGAAAAATAGTAAAAGCTACGTTAACAAAGTTAAATACGCTTACCATAAATTACCACTTGGCACCAGTACCTGAGTGAAGCTCCTAGGACAGGCCCCCATATAATATGTGATGGTAACGCGTTGGTGTTCGGCTGTTCAAAGCTAGGGGTATGGCCTCGTCACATAGTATTAAAAAAAATAGAAAATCTGGAACTTCGTCTGTGGTAAGGTAAGGAGAAGACACACAAAACACAAGTAAATTTTAACAATGGAATTTTAATTACGTTAAAGAAACAAAACATGAATAAAATGGACAAACAAATTCATATAATAATATCAATCAATCAAAATAATAAGAATAATTATATGACAAAGTGAAAAGTTACGTTAAGACAAGTGATTAATAACAAGAAGTGCAATATACAAAAAATGAGAGGTGCAGGAATATTGGCTTTAAGCTATCACCTCTCTCAGTACACGTAAGCCAAAGCTCAGTCTACCAGGAAGAAGTGTTAACCGTATGAAAGCACTGAATATTCTGAGGACTGAGGTCGTGGCGGCCCCAGACATCAAGCAGTATGGGGGGGTGGAGTGCAGTTGTAGCCAGACCGGCGGCCAATCAGCGAGGAGCCGGCAACAAGACAGGTAGCTTGGCGGTTTGATTCTGAGCAGGTGTTCCTGGCTGCATACGTTTTGCTCTCTGGCAAACCTTGCTGGTGTTGTTGTCGTTGTTGGACATTTCTTCCATAGTAGTTTTATATAGATGTATCGACGTATTTTTGGAGGGAAGAGCAGGCTCAATCTCTTGAAGGAGATTTATCGTCACAATATATATATATAACTGAAAACTCACACCCCAGAAGTGACTCGAACCCATACTGCCAGGAGCAACGCAACTGGTATGTACAGGGACGCCTTAATCCGCTTGACCATCACGACCGGACATAAGGAAGTGATAGCCGAAGCTATTTGAACCACTTCCCCGCCGGCACTCGGATGGTAATCTTGGGCATAGCATTTTATCAAATCACCTCATTCTTTGCGGCACACGTGAGGAACACAAAAGAAAACAAGCCTGAATGGTCCCCAGGACTATATACAACTGAAAACTCACACCCCAGAAGTGTCTCGAACCCATACTGCCAGGAGCAACACAACTGGTATGTACAGGGACGCCTTAATCCGCTTGACCATCACGACCGGACATAAGGAAGTGATAGCCGAAGCTATTTGAACCACTTCCCCGCCGGCACTCGGATGGTAATCTTGGGCATAGCATTTTATCAAATCACCTCATTCTTTGGGGCACACGTGAGGAACACAAATGCAAACAAGCCTGAATGGTCCCCAGGACTATATACAACTGAAAACTCACACCCCAGAAGTGACTCAAACCCATACTGCCAGGAGCAACGCAACTGGTATGTACAGGGACGCCTTAATCCGCTTGACCATCACGACCGGACATAAGGAAGTGATAGCCGAAGCTATTTGAACCCCTTCCCCGCTGGCACTTTTAATACCCTATTATACTTTTAATACCCTATTAAACCACTTATTAGTGAAGCAGTAGACAATTGTGTGTGTGTGTGCGTGCTTGTGTTGTGGAGAGAAGGAGATCGTAAATAGAGGGTCAAAAAGCCTTCTGCAGTTTTGTTTATTTTTATGGGTAGACCAGACAATATTTTACAGGTATTGTGACTGTATTTGAGGTGAAATAGATTCTGGCAACGTTGTACGGGTTAATATTAATATTATGGATTAAGGCGTCCCTGTACATACCAGTTGCGTTGCTCCTGGCAGTATGGGTTCGAGTCACTTCTGGGGTGTGAGTTTTCAGTTGTATATAGTCCTGGGGACCATTCAGGCTTGTTTGCATTTGTGTTCCTCAAGAGTGCTCCAAAGAATGAGGTGATTTGATAAAATGCTATGCCCAAGATTACCATCCGAGTGCCGGCGGGGAAGTGGTTCCTTTTTATTTCTAGTCTGACGCGACACTTGAGCGCGTTTCGTAAAACTTATTACATTTTCAAAGACTTTAGTTAACACATACAAAACTGAATAGAACTTACACATCTCCGATTTTGTTTATATCTACATTTGAGTGAGGTGGATGGGGTGAGGTGGTATTTAATAAGGTATTAATTTCATCAACACAAGCCAGAACATGAAACAATGGGTTTTGAATAGAAGTGATTGTAGAAAGCCTATTGGTCCATATTTCTTGATGCTTCTATATTGGAGCGAAGTCTTGAGGTGGGTAGAATATAGTTGTGCAATAATTGGCTGTTGATTGCTGGTGTTGACTTCTTGATGTGTAATGCCTCGCAAACGTCAAGCCGCCTGTTATCGCTGTATCTATCGATGATTTTTGTGTTGTTTACTAGGATTTCTCTGGTGATGGTTTGGTTGTGGGAAGAGATTATATGTTCCTTAATGGAGCCCTGTAGCTTATGCATCGTTAAACGCCTAGAAAGAGATGTTGTTATCTTGCCTATATACTGTTTTTTTTGGAGCTTACAGTCCCCAAGAGGGCATTTGAAGGTATAGACGACGTTAGTCTCTTTTAAAGCGTTCTGTTTTGTGTCTGGAGAGTTTCTCATGAGAAGGCTGGCCGTTTTTCTGGTTTTATAGTAAATCGTCAGTTGTATCCTCTGATTTTTGTCTGTAGGGATAACGTTTCTATTAACAATATCTTTCAGGACCCTTTCCTCCGTTTTATGAGCTGTGGAAAAGAAGTTCCTGTAAAATAGTCTAATAGGGGGTATAGGTGTTGTGTTGGTTGTATCTTCAGAGGTTGCATGGCGTTTCACTTTCCTTCTTATGATGTCTTTAACGAAACCATTGGAGAAGCCGTTGTTGACTAGGACCTGCCTTACCCTACTGAGTTCTTCGTCGACTTGCTTCCATTCTGAGCTGTGGATGAGAGCACGGTCGACATATGCGTTAACAACACTCCTCTTGTACCTATCTAGGCAGTCGCTTTTGGCATTTAGGCACATTCCTATGTTCGTTTCCTTAGTGTAGACTGCAGTGTGGAAACCTCCGCTCTTTTCCATGACTGTTACATCTAGAAAGGGCAGCTTCCCATCCTTTTCCATCTCGTAAGTGAAACGCAGCATGGAACTCCGCTCAAATGCCTCCTTCAACTCCTGTAGATCCCTGACATCAGGTACCTGTGTAAAAATGTCGTCAACATACCTGCAGTATATGGCCGGTTTCATGTTCATGTCGACTAAGACTTTTTGCTCGATGGTACCCATGTAGAAGTTTGCAAACAGGACACCTAGGGGAGAACCCATGGCGACCCCATCTACTTGCTTATACATGTGCCCATCCGGGCTCAAGAAGGGTGCCTCTTTAGTACAAGCTTGGAGTAGTTTCCTTAGGATATTTTCTGGTATGTCAAGAGGATTACAGGCTGGATCACGATACACTCTGTCGGCTATCATCCCGATTGTCTCGTCCAATGGAACGTTAGTGAACAGCGATTCCACGTCCAATGAGGCTCTTATTCCTGTGGCCCGTGTGCCCCGCAGTAAGTCAACAAATTCCTTTGGCGACTTCAGGCTGAAGGCGCAAGGGACATAAGGAGTCAGCAGGGCGTTGAGTCGCTTCACTAGTCTGTACGTGGGTGTGGGTATCTGGCTAATGATTGGCCGAAGTGGGTTTCCAGGCTTGTGTGTCTTGACATTTCCATACACATATCCAGGTTTATATTCCCCAATAATCTTTGGCAGGTGGAGTCCGGATTTCTTGGCGTTCACAGTTTCGATCAGTTTGTTGACCTTTGCTTTTAATTCGGCTGTAGTGTCCTTCGTTACCCTTTGGAACTTAGTTTAGTCAGAGAGTATGAGGTTCATTTTCGCCAGATATTCGTCTTTTTTAAGAATGACATATATTGGCGACTTGTCACCTCTCCTGACAACTATCTACTTGTTCTCACGAAGGCTTTTAGCTGCTGCTTTGAGCTTGGGGGACAGTATGGTGCTTCTGTAATTGCCTCGATTCTTTCCTCCTTCTGCAATAAGTTCTGCTTGTAGGGTATCTTTGGAAGTGACCTTCTTTTATGTCTCGAGGTTGAATTTGTCGTCCATCAGAATTTCCAACTCTACTTTCCAACTTCTACTTTTCTACTACTACTACTACACTATATGGAGGACCTATGGCAATTCCACGTCAAAGAGATGGCTTCCTGAACCTTGCAGGAATTAACCTCACTGAGGACCAAGTCATTCTCCTAAATCTGGGCATAAACTGTCACGTTATGTCCAGACCAAGTGAGATGGCCCGGAAAGTAGAGTTGGAAATTCTGTTGGACGACATATTCGACCTCGAGACACAAAAGAAGGTCACTACATAAAGATATATATATATATATATATATATATATATATATATATATATATATATATATATATATATATATATATATATATATGTCGTACCTAGTAGCCAGAACTCACTTTTTGGCCTACTATTCAAGGCCCGATTTGCCTAATAAGCCAAGTTTTCCTGAATTAATATATTTTCTCTATTTTTTTTCTTATGAAATGATAAAGCTACCCATTTCATTATGTATGAGGTCAATTTTTTTTTATTGGAGTTAAAATTAACGTAGATATATGACCGAACCTAACCAACCCTACCTAACCTAACCTAACCTATCTTTATAGGTTAGGTTTGGTTAGGTAGCCGAAAAAGTTAGGTTAGGTTAGGTTAGGTAGGTTAGGTAGTCGAAAAACAATTAATTCATGAAAACTTGGCTTATTAGGCAAATCGGGCCTTGCATAGTAGGCTGAGAAGTGCGTTCTGGCTACTAGGTACGACATATATATATATATATAGATAGATATATATGTATATATACATATATATATATATATATGTATATATACATATATATATATATATATGTATATATACATATTTATATATATATATATATACATATATATATGTCGTACCTACTAGCCAGAACTCACTTCTATGCCTACTATGCAAGGCCCAATTTGCCTAATAAGCCAAGTTTTCATGAATTAATTGTTTTTCGACTACCTAACCTACCTAACCTAACCTAACCTAACTTTTTCGGCTACCTAACCTAACCTAACCTATAAAGATGGGTTAGGTTAGGTTAGGTAGGGTTGGTTAGGTTCGGTCATATATCTACGTTAATTTTAACTCTAATAAAAAAAAATTACCTCATACATAATGAAATGGGTAGCTTTATCATTTCATAAGAAAAAAATTAGAGAAAATATATTACTTCAGGAAAACTTGGCTTATTAGGCAAATCGGGCCTTGCATAGTAGGCTGAGAAGTGCGTTCTGGCTACTAGGTACGACATATATATATATACATATATATATATATATATATATATATATATATATATATATATATATATATATATATATATATATATATATATATATATATATGTATATATATATATGTCGTACCTAGTAGCCAGAACGCGCTTCTCAGCCTACTATGCAAGGCCCGATTTGCCTAATAAGTCAAGTTTTCATGAATTAATTGTTTTTCGACTACCTAACCTAACCTAACCTAACTTTTTCGGCTACCTAACCTAACTTAACTTATAAAGATAGGTTAGGTTAGGTTAGGTAGGGTTGGTTAGGTTCGGCCATATATCTACGTTAATTTTAACTCCAATACAAAAAAATGACCTCATATATAATGAAATGGGTAGCTTCATCATTTCATAATAAAAAATTAGAGAAAATATATTATTTCATGACAACTTGGCTTATTAGGCAAATCGGGCTTTGCATAGTAGGCTGAGAAGTGCGTTCTGGCTACTAGGTACGACATATATATATATATATATATATATATATATATATATATATATATATATATATATATATATATATATATATATATATATATATATATATATATATATATATATATATATATGTATATATATATATGTTTCATTGAATATGACCGCATATTCTGTATTTATTATTTTCTGGTTTAGGGCTTCTATCCCTCTAACTATTTTCTTAGCATCAGGGCTTAATTGAAATAGGAGTTCTCCAAAACTCATTTTCGTACTTTTAAGGTGAAGAAAAGAAGTGATTTACTATAGAGTGTATTACACTTATTTGTATAATTTGCACGACGTTTCGAACCTCCATGGTTCATTCTCAAGTGAACAGATCTTACAATACTAGTTGATTTTATACCCGCATTAGGTCAGGTGATAATACAATGAAGGTGAAAACATGGGGGGATACATAAGGGATAAATGTGAGGTGAAACATAGAGGCTGCAGAAGGCTTATTGGCCCATACGAGGCATCTCCTATCTAAACACAAAGATTAATCCAGTGTAATTGGCCTGTTATGTTGGACATTGTCTTCTGTGTTGGCATCGATATGTTCTTGTCTTGTCCTTACTCTCATGGTGGGTAGAGTAAATAGTTCCGTGATTTGGGTGTTCATGGTAGGTCGCTCTATTCTTATGTGAATTGCCTCAAGAATTTGTAATCTTCTTGAATCTTGGGTTTTGTCTATTATGCAAGTATTCTTGTTCAACATTTCTCTTGTTAGAGTAATGTCATGGGCTTGTCTCATGTGATTCCTAGGGGCACCAGATTGAAGATGGCATGTCAAACGCCTCGTCAGCTTGGTCGACGTCATACCTATGTACTTACATTGAAGGTTACATCCTTCGTGGGGGCAAGTGTACATGTATACAACGCTTGACTGCTGTAGAGGGTTCTCCGTCGGCTTCGGGCTGTTTTTGATAAGGAGTTCGGAAGTCTTCTTGGTTTTGTAGAATATTATCAGGTTTATGTTTTGGTTAGGAGTAGTGCTTTTTACTCCTTTACGGATTATTTCTTTCATTATTCTTTCCTCTTTTATATGTTCACTGTGCATGGTTGATTTGTAATATAATTTTATTGGGGTGTTGTGGTTTCTGTTCTAGGTTCTGATTTATACCAACGGTCCAAGTGTCTTCTTATAGCAGCGTTTATTTCCGCGTTGCTATATCCGTTGTTCACCAATACCTGAGTTACTCTTTCAAACTCTCTACTCACGTTGCTCCATTCAGAGCAGTGGGTAAGCGCTCGACGAATATAAGCATTGAGAACACTGGCTTTGTATCTTTGGGGGCACTCACTTCTACCGTTCAGGCCATAATCCTATATATATATATATATATATATATATATATATATATATATATATATATATATATATATATATATATATATATATATATATATATATATATATATATATATATATATATATATAAATACATATATACATATTTTTTTCCCCTAGAATGGGTACCACCTCTGGTGCAAGTGTAATGACTCATAGCCTCGGAGAAGAAAATAAAGAGTACTCAGAGAAGACCTTGTGGATCCTCACTGAACACTTTGATATTTTCTTCTCCTACCACCCCCTATTCTTTTGGTATGTGTGTATATTTATCTAACTTTATTTGAAAATGTCATTACACAAAAAAGTTACAATATTAATTAAATGCAGGGTACAAGGCTGCTTGTCACAAGTTGAATAGCTCCTCCAGCTCCTCAGATGGCGGGCAGGAACCATGGATGCAGTGACCATTTCCTCTCTGGATTGCCACACTAAGGCGCTGAAAAAGAAAACTGGCAGCTCTAGGGTCTCTAGTTGTTTCGATTAGCTTAGACCCCAACTCCTTCAAAAAGCTAGCAGCACTTTTACCCCAGGCACCAAGTGTCTCTGAGGCAATGAAGAACAAAATTGTAGTGGTGCTCAAGGTCTCTGTATTTACGTGACTTGACCGCTTCCCAGTGATTGACAGCTCCTCCTGCTTGTGTAGCACTGAAGTCAACATAGGTATTGGCTAAAGTTGAAAAGCAAGTGTAGTCCCACACCAACTGTCTACCATTTTTCCAGGGGTTCACCGTGAATCCGTCTGGGCGACCGACAGGCTCATCAGAGATGCGGGACATTAGGTAACGGGGCTCTCTCTCTGCTGGACAACCGGCTGCGATAAAGCTTCTTATAATAATGTCATTGACCTCGCCGTGTCTTGCATGCCATCCTCCTGTCCTTTGGCAGAGAAGGCCATGCCGTCTGTACCTGTCGGCCTCTGCCTCGCCGCAAATACACCTGTATTCGGTGTGGATTGGGGCAGCGAGGCGGAGAGCCACGGCAATTCGGAGGGCCTGCGGTTTGAGACGGGTGCCAGTTCCTGACATTGGGGTTGGTAATAGGAAATCACCTGCATGGGGAGCTGCTACAGCTCTAAGTCGGGCAGCGTCATGTGGTGTTGTCGCAGCTTCTTGGTCGGCAATGGGGCGATCCAAGCTGGATTGCTTATGGGCTTCAGAAGGCGGTGGTTGGGGTGCTGGTCGTGCGAGAGAGAGACCCATTTGGTTGTGCAGTCTGTGAAGCTGGGATCATGTACCCCGGCCTGTTGAACTAGGTGCTCAGGTAGGATTTCCTTCACTAAGTTGTCAGATCCCACTGAAGAGGACAGGAACGCTGGTACAGCAGTTTGTGCTACTGTGCGCACGCCAAGCCCCAGAGTCTGACAGGAAGGGAGGCCTGTTTCCACTGTGAGTCGCTGAGGGAAAGATTGAGGGCTTTTTCTAGTGCTGATTTCAGCAAGCTGTCGTACTCTTCTAATTTAATATTGTTGAAAGATGGCGAACATCTTAGAAAGTAGGTCAGCCTGGGGAGGGACAAGCATCTGGTGATGAGGTAAAGTGCATCATGAGCATCGATGTCTTCAATCCTCTCGTTCATCCTCTTCAGGTCAGTGATTTTCTTACCAAGGACCTCGTCGATGGAATTCCTTCCAAGAGGAGCACCTAGGAGTGTGCTGTCCTCAGGGGTGGTTGTATGAATGTCAGGCAAAACAACCTTTATTTGCTCCATTATGTGCTGGTTGTGGAGGTTATTTCGCACTTGGAAGGGTTCAGGGTGAGGCCTAGGCTCGATCCTTGCTCCTGAATTATTCTTATGTCGTCCAAGAGTGAGGCTGGGGAGCCGGCTAGAATGCCATCGTCCAAAAACCAAATGTTGAGCTCAATGGACAGGTTATAGGTGACTTCCTTGATGACTAGACAGAAAAGAAAAGAAGCAAGGGGGTCACTCTGTTGGACACATTCTTGTGATTCAATTTCATGTTCCCCAAAAAGCAGAGTTAGATTCTTGCTGTAGCATGAGTTTACGAACTGGTAGAGGGAAGGAAAAAAAGCGAACTGCACTGAGTACTAAATCCCTTCTAACCAGATTGAAAGCATTTTTGAAGTCCAGCTTTATCAGGGCTTTTTCATCCGTAATGTTGGCAATGTAGGCTCTAGCTGCATGAGCCGCTGCCTCACACCCTTGGGGAATACCAAACCCAAGCTGTTTTGGCTTCAGTATGTCGGCTGCTGCCTGACTAACTGCTCTAGCAGCAACCTAAACGACGAGACGTCGGAGTGAATTGCCCACAGCTATCGGTCTGATTCCTCCATCTTTTTTCCTCAGGGCACAGAGGGTTGCGCCAAAAAATAGAGGCCGTATGGTCTCTGGTACGTTGCCAGCTAGACATGTGTTGGCGAATCTAGTTAGTTCTACCAAGAGGCCCTGTGCAATGTCTCCCAGTGCAGGGTTGAGCATTTGTTTGATGTGGTTGGGTCCTAGTCTTGTGAAACCACCTGCTGATCCTGGTGGGAAAGATAAAGCTGCTTTATGCACCATGGATTCGAGCACACACAGGCGTTCTTCTCTGGTGACAACGACTAGGGGAACACTGTCATCATTAGGAGCTCTGGGTGGGTGTTTTTCCCTCAGGGCTTGTGCTGTATCGACATCCCTGGTGGCAACTGTGTCTTCACTGGTAATGATTCTGATTGCCCCTATTGTGTTGCCTTCTTCTATTTTCTTGCTGACTGTTGCTCTGATTTTGGATGCCTTGGTTCTGCTCTTGATACCTTTCCTGTGGTGGGTATTTTTGGCACGGGTGAGGAGGGGTGCTTGGTTGTCCTCTCTAGGAAAACTATTTATAGCCATAATGACTGAGGAAGCGAGTGATTTGTCTCTCCTTGCAGGGATAGCTAGGCAAATGCTTCAAAACAGGAGAAGGTTGCGCCATGCTTGGATGGTTCCAGGGGAGTCATTGACCTTTTTCAAGAGGCTGGATAGTTTGGCTGCTGCCTGGGGCAGGGCAGCTTATGGGATGTGCTGCAAGGTTCCAACCGATGTTGCTTTGATGGCTTCTAGTAGATTCTCAGTCGAAATGAAGCTGTTGGAGGTGTTTTCCCTGACTGCTGGAGTGGGGCCTTGATTGATACTCTCTTTGGGAGGGCGCCGCATACCCGGATAATTGGTTCCGTTGCGAGCATGCTTGCGCACATCTCTGAGTCTCCACACCTTGTCACATACTTCGCATGTGCCGTGACTGTCGTCGCTTGATGGCTCCTCTTGGCTGAGAGAAGCTTGGCTGTCAGTCGTGACCTGCGACATCGGCTGGCGCTGGGCGGGGGCTGGGTGGGCGTTGGGCGGACGTAGCGTAAGGGGGTGGACACGGAGGTGGCGGTCGCGGTTGGGGTGGGGCAGGGGGGGGAGGGGGGTGACTCGTGGGTTGGGTGACGGTACACACTAGCGGGTATGGGGAGGGGGGGGGGGTCAGAGGGGTGACACTAACACGTTTGTAAAATTTCGTGATATATCACTGCACAATATAATCTGGTTCACTGTGGACTCGATGCACTTAAAATACGATACCTGTTTCCCTAGAGCCTGTGGGGGAAAACCTGACTCCAATAACTAATAATTAAATATATACTTTGATAGCTACGAAGGACCACCACTTTTTGAGAAAAAGTGGAAAACAAAATAAAGCAATGGAAAAACTGATCCCTAGAACTAGTGTTCTATGGATCTTAGTGAAACTGTATTTCTGATATAAATGGAGTCAAATTATCTTACACAAAATTGGGGGGTTACATGCTAAAAGATTAATACATCCCTAGCATTATTCTGGTGCTGGTTCTTCACCAGATTTAATAAAATATGAAAATAAATAAGGTTGAATATATAATATTAATTGGAGGTAAATGCTCCTCAATATACTGCTGAAATGTTGAACAGTATCAGAAAATCAATGGGTTAGTATAAATGATCTCTTTTAGAAATTACTACTGAAATTACAGAGTTATTGCAACAAATAAAAAAGGGACAGCTTAGCTGTAAATCTAGTGAGGTGTAATCAGTGGCTACGCTCCACCGACGACGTGTTGCATAGGGCAAATTGTTGCACGGAACGGTGGGAAGCCTAGCACCTCGGTTGACGTCGCCTTGGTACTGAAAGGCAATTACATTGTAGAAATCTTCTACATAATAAGTAACTACAAATAAATCCTAAATCATGAGGATAACTGTAAGAAATTTCATCCAATATATGTGCAATTTATATTCAAGCACTGTAAATTTCTTCTATAAGGAAATAATAAAATAATCATCTTTTCAGATTGTAAAATTACTCAAGACACGTACGGGATTTATTTGTTTGTTCTACGGCCTAACGACAACTAGCCTAAATGTTAATTGTGGCCACATAATGACAAAAAGGTAAACCTAGCTGCCGAGCCGCGAGTCCGTTGATGTGGAGACTTGAGCAATTCTTCGTCTTGCAGCTGCTGCTTGAAAGGCGCTGACTTTGGAATTGCTCATATGCTAGTCGGGGACACGGCTATTGTGCCAGATAACGTGGCACCACTCTACTGGTCGTTGGAGCGAAATAAATGGGATCAAAACGCAGCTCTGCTACACGCTGTCAATGGCGTCCACGTCGTGCTCTCTTGTTCTATCGTGTCTAGTGACACTCTCTTGTCTTCCTCCTCTTCCTTATTGCGCATGCGCGGCTCTCGATAGACATCTCAAGCGTAAATGGATATGTATATATCGCAATTGACTAAGGAAGGAAGAGGTAATGATGAGTATTAATATCACATTAAATTCTTCTGTGATAAAATAGAATTTCTCGTAACATAAATTGACTTATTAAAGTTGTGCAGCCAATCGAAAAAATTTAAAGTAAAATCATTTACATCAAAGTAATTTCCTCTAGAATGTTCAATATCAACTAAATAACGGAGTTCCAGTAAGTAGTAGTATACTACGAAATTAAACTTATTAGTAAGTAACCATTTTTAGTAAAGGAAATGATAAACTGGACTCTTGTTATAAATCCAACTAAATGTGGAGAGAATTCATGATGCTGCCTGTCGTTCCTCACGTCGTCACTCTGACTAGGAAGAATCTGGTAATATGTTTAAATAAATCATGATAATGATTAAATCTACAAGTTAGTAATTTTAGTAACTACTTGTGGTTAATACAAAGGTGTATAAAACTGTTGGTTATTTCCAACATAACTCTAGGGAGAGAAAACTCGGGTCGTAGTTCAGGTATTAGTACTAACGTACACCTGTTTCTCTATCCTGAAGTTATATTCATGGGTTAGTAGGTTAGTATGCACCTAACGAATGTTCCGAATTTGTGGTAGATGACTCTAAGTCAACATGGGGACGAAAATAAACATTGAAAATTATTGAATATTCCTTTGTAAGAAACAGAAGGACATTAACAAAAATAAATTATGAATAATTGGTTCATTTAAGATTAAGGAGACCTCATCAATACAGTGAGGCTACTGTCCAGGGTCACTATGACTCGTAACTAATTACTGAACATCAACTCATCACTGCATCAGCGTGGTCACCTCAAGTTTAAATGATAAGTTATCTACTCCTGAATAGAATCAAAATATTGTTTAAGTTTCTGTTTGCATTTCTGAGCAGCGACTCTTGATGGTCTTGTGCTCAGTTGAGTAGAATCATTGTTCTCAGAAACTTGGATTATAGGTATATCTGTAGAACAGTCGTGCTCTGCTAACTCTAAAGGTACTAATTTATCTAGCGTTTTCAAGGAAGTAGTGCCTCGACACTGAACTTTAACAATTCGTAAAACACCATGGCGGTCAGGATGGATGTCAACAATTTTACCTATAGGCCAATCTGACCTGGGTCCATCATTGTCTACTAGGACAAGATCACCTGGTTTAAATGAACTTTATTGTATGGGCTTGCAGCTCCATAATGATATTCTCTTAAAGCAGTTAAATATTCACGTATCCAGACCTCATTCCATTTCTCTATTCTTCTTGAAAGGTGTCTATAACTCTCCACCAAGTCACTTGCTTTGACACACGGAGGGTCAGCTGGATCCTCGTCTCCTAGAGATATTAGAGGGCTCAGAAGACCACCATGAATCAAATGAGAGGGGCTTAGGGGTTCTTTTTGGGAGAAATCTTCTGTTAAGTAGATTAGAGGTATGTTGTTGACTCATGTTTCAATTTCCGCGACAAGGGTCTGTAACTCGGTGAGATTAATTTTCTGCCGGTGTAAGGTTTTTCTTAGGCATTTCTTAACAGTTCCCACCATTCTTTCCTAAAAACCGCCGTGCCATGGTGCTCTTTGAGGAATAAATTTCCAATAGCATTGTCTCTGTTTGAGCACAGAGTGTACTTCCGGACGGTTCCATATTTCTTGTAAGCAAGCTTCTCCTGCCACGAAGTTAGATCCATTATCTGAGATCATTAATTTTGGGCAAGATCTTCGTGCAGCAAATCTGCGAAAGGCTTGCAGAAAGGCTTCTGCACTCATGTCAGAAGTGACTTCTAAATGTACTCCGCGTGTGATAGCGCATGTGAAAAGGCAAATGTAGGCTTTCACTGGAATTTTGTCCGGCGTGCCTGTTAAAATTAGTGCTCCTGCATAGTCGACACCTGTGGTTTCAAAGGGACGAAGGTGGACGACTCGCTCCTTAGGTAGGGGCGGTGGACCTGCATAAGGACACACTCGAGCATCATATCTCTTGCAGATTACACAAGACTTGATTAAAGATTTGACAGTTTGGCGACCTTGGGGAAGCCAAAAACGTTGTCTGATTTCAGTAAGAGTATCTAATACTCCACCATGCAATGTATTATGCTCATGATAATGTAAAACTATGAGTTTAGTAATGATGTGGTGACGTGGAAGAAGTATAGGATTCTTCGTATTTAAATTTATTTCTGCGTGAAGCAGACGTCAGCCGCATCTCAAAATGTTATAGTTGTCTGAGTCAAGCCAGATGCCCAGAGACTTACTCAATCTTTCTGGGAGATGTTCATATTCCTTCCCATAAGTCTCCTGTTGAGCTTGTTTGACCCAATATTTGATGGAACTAGGAAGTCGATACTTGATCCCCATCTTGTTGATGAAATCAAATACCATTTCTGTAACTCTTAGTAATTTGCTTAAATTGGAATAATGATGAGGATTGATAGATTAAATTCGAGGGGGTTCTGGATCCACAACAGGGGTAGTAACATTGGTCACAATGACTTGCGGCTTCTGTTGGGGGCCACTGACCACTAACTAGCCATTGGGGTCCATTAAACCACATCTCTGTTTTAACTAATTGCTTTAAAGTCAAACCTCTGGATAAATAGTCAGCTGGATTGTCCTTGCTTGGGACATGTCTTTATTTATAACCAGCAGACAATTCTCGAATTTCCCCTACTCGATTGCTGACATAGGGAGTTTTGTTGTTGTCGTTTTTTACCCACTGCAATACTGCCTCATTGTCTGACCACACTACAATTTCACCAAGGTGAACATTACTGAGGGTTTTGATAAGGCAATGAGCCAGTCTTATACCTACTAATAAGGCAGTTAATTCCTTTTGGGGTAGTGACCTCCTTTTAATTGGGGCTACCCTTGCCTTAGATGTAAGCAAAAATGATTGTTGAGCATTAACTAGATAGGCTACTGAGCCATACGCTTTGCCTGAAGCATCGCAGAATACATGTAAATCTGTGGGTAAATTTAGTTCTAAGGTATTTCGGGGAAACTGTAGAATACTAAGTTTGTTGTAATCAGGATTCAACTGCTGCCATTTTTCTTGGAGATCCTCCGGCAACGTTTCATCCCACCTCAAATTCCTTTGCCAACACTCCTGCACAAGGAGTTTACCCTTAATTAGAATAGGACTGAGTAGGCCTAAAGGGTCAAATGGCTTGCTGACAAGGAAGAGTAGTTTTCTCATGGTTAGAGGTGAATGATTGAAATCCACCGACTTGATATTCAATTTGTCTGTGGAAGTATTCCACTCCATACCTAAGACTTTCAATTTGTGAGGTACCTTATAATCAGGGAATTCTTCCTCGATTATTTGGTTGAGTTGTTTATTATTGGAGGGCCACGATTGTAGGGGCATGTTAGCTCCCAACAGTTCACGATTAGCCTCATGGTAGATTTCCACTAGTTTATTCTCATCATTAGTGGTTCCTTGAAAATTATCAACGTATAAATTGTTGCTAATCTCAGTCTTGTAGGGGCTATTAGACTTCTTAAGATGTGTATCCAGAGTAGCCTGGAGAAAGAATGGTGAAGATGTCGCTCCAAACAGTACTGATGCAAATTTATAAGTAATGATTTCACTGTTAGGATCCTGTAGATCTTTCACCCAGAGAAATTTAGTAAAATCACGATCCGTCTGTTGTAAGCCTACTCTTAAAAAGGCCTTACTAATATCGGCCGTATAGGCAAAAAAAAAACAGAGCAAAATAGTAATAAGACATCTTGTAGTCTTTGGGTTAGGCTAGGTCCAGTTTGTAGACAATCATTTAGTGACACGCTGTCTGCCTTTAATTTGGCACTACAATTAAATACAATCCTGATTGGTGTTGTAACTGAATCTTTCAGGACAGCATGATGTGGCAAATAATGGCCTGTCTTATGGTTGTCTTCTTCAACAACTTCTATAAATTTGTTAGCAAGTTGTTGCTGTATTAAAGCATGATACAGTTGCAATTTATCTGGTTGCTTCCATAGCCTAGTTAATTGAGAATTTAATTGGGTTGAGGCCATGAAATAATTTACTGGAAGCTGTGGGTGGTTCAGCTTCCAGGGAAGTCTCACCTTCATTGATTATCATTATAAAATTGAAAGAAAGAAAGAAATTGAAAGAAATGAAGTCATTGATTATCTTGGAAAATCACAGTATCAAAATATTGTTGATACGTCCATGTGTCATCTGGACTGGGTTGATCAGGGACTATGCCTAAGGTGTCCAAATCCCATAATTTGTGAACAGGGGGATTGGACTCATCATCCTCAGTTTCGTCTCTGTCATGTAGTGGTGACTGCTCTAGGCCTAGTCACGCCACTATTGAATTAGTTGGTTGATTACTAATAGATTTAGAATGATGTTGGATCAACACCGGTCCTGTGAGTAGTTTACCCCCAGCTAACAGTAACAAGTTTACACCTCGTTGCCTGGTGCATCCAGTAATAAATATATAATAAGTCAGCTCCAATAAGAATACCTACATCGTTGAGACAGTCTGTATTTATTTTATGATCTGCTAGCCTAATACCGCTGCGTTTAAGAAATTTGACTGTTTGAGCAAGACCTGTAACATGTAAATCTGAAGGGATCTTGTCAACGACTATGGCTTGAATTGGGCTGGTGCAGCCTCCTAATCGTACCAAGACTTTAACAACCTGGTAGTCACGAGGTCCACTATTGGTTAGGAATCCAGAGATATTCAAATTCACTCGAGCAATAGGCTTCAGTTTCAACTGATCAACTAGCTGTTGAGAAATAAAGGTTTTCTGTGAGCCTTGGTCAAAGAGACCACGAGTGGAAATTTTAGATCCCTTATTAATTAATTTTAATTGAGCTGTTGGTAACGTAGTTGTGTTATTCGACTGTTGCAAGTACACTTATGTCTTGATGCACCTTGCAATACTGTACAGAAGTAAATTTTACAATTTTCTTATGAGGATTAGTTGATCTTGATTGATCACTACCACACAAGGAATAATGGTGTCTACCCTTGTGGCACTTGTTGCACACACGTAAGGAAACAGCACAGCTATTGGGGTCATGAGGACCCGTGCACCTTGTGCATCTCTGTAATTCTTGCAAACGATGAATTCGGGTCACACACAGAGATCACACTAACATGATGCATCAGATGAACAAATCCACAAGAGGCTGTGACGAGGATTCGAACCTGTGTCCGGGAGCATCCCAGACACTGCCTTAATCGACTGAGCTATGACAGGGTTAAAAGGGTTGAAACCGAAGTTCTACTGAACTTACTGGATCCCGTAGCCTCTCCGAAGCACAAACCAGGCTTTTACAAAACCCCTCCCCTGCACGGCCCTTGTGGATTTGTTCATTTGATATATCACGTTAGTGTGATCTCTGTGTGTGATGATGTATGAGCGAAGAGGGAGAACGGCCTATTGACATCGCTCGGGTGCAGGGAGGGGGGTTGTGTAAAGGCCTGGTTTGTGCCTCCGAGAGGCTACAGGATCCAGTAAGTTCAGTAGAACTTTGGTTTCAACCCTTTTAACCCTGTCGTAGCTCAGTCGATTAAGACAGTGTCTGGGATGCTCCCAGAAGCAGGTTCGAATCCTCGTCACGGCCCTTGTGGATTTGTTCATGAATTCGGGTGTTATGGTCTGGATAAGTACTACACTTATAAGTAATAAGTTCATTATTGCAGAACAAACACTTTTTCACTGTAGGAGAAGTCGTAGGAGTGGTGCTCACTACAGGGTTTATAGGGTTCACTGTGTATGTACATACATTTCCAGATTTCCATTTGAGAGATGATTTATTGAAATGGTTTTACTACAGTAGTTGCAGTACGTTGGGGTTTATGATGAGAGTTAGTAGAGAAGTTTGAAACACTCTTCCCATCTTGGTTGGCTCTTTGTCTTTCGACTAGGGTATGTAAACCTTCTGTAATTTCATTGACTAGGGTATGTAAACCTTCTGTAATTTCATTCAAGGTCAGAAAGGTTTTATTGTACATAGTACACAATTTATCCAAAGTTTCTCTTGGTAATTTGCGCCTTACAACTACTTTTGTCATCCATTCAGCAGTCTGAATTTGGACTTTAAGGCTTAAGGCCTTGAGTAAAGATTCTAGCTCTAGTCTGAAAGTTTGGAGAGAATCTGTAGAATTATTAGCAGATGGTAAATACAGCAATTTTTGGACTAAGATAGTAATAGTCCTTTCCTTGTTATCGTAGTTGCTCTTAAGCAATTGAACAGCTAGGTCGTAACCATCACTGGTCAGTGTTATGTTAGATTACTTTCAAGGCTTCATTTCGTAACAAGCCTTGTAAATAAGTGAACTTGGTTGTTTGAGGGATGTTAGTTTTAGAGTCTACTGCATCCACGAATTTACTCCAGAAATCATCCCAACTTTCATTCTCGTTACCAGAGAATGTGGGTATATTGATCTGAGGTAATTTAACATCAGGATCTGGATGTGCAGTAGAGGCTGTTGCTAATTTGTTTTTAGCAATTTGCTTTTTAAAGGTTTGAAGTTTATCCTGTACATCATCTTCGTACTGGGCTAAATCATTTACAATGTCCTCAAGTTCAGATTCACCTATAGAGGTTTGGTAAAGTTCTGTCAAGTACAGATTCATATGTTGCTTAATATGCTCGAATTTACCTTCAGCAACTTGAAGCAAGTCCTCTAATTCAATGTAGTCAACAGGTGACTGTTGTGACAGATTTTGACACTTGGTAATCGGTCGGGTCAAATGACCTTTCAGACCGATAAGGGTCCTTTTCATTTTGTCAGCCACTTCCATCTTGCTGGGTAAAGGCTGGTCTGATAGTAAATAGTTGTTACTGATGTAACTGGGATATTGGCTCATTCAATGGAGTTCAATATCAATATAATAGCCTAATGTATTTGAATAGACTATACTACCTCGTTTAGATGTTAATTTACCTACCTAACAATGGATAGCTAATATTTTGAGTAGTACGCGAATGCCACGATTGGATTTTCGTCCGGCTAGCTCATCAATTATCACCATTCGATCCAACAGTGAACATTCGGTAGTACTCAAAAAAATAATACATGAAATAATATGTTAAAAGCACAAAAAGGGTTTTGGCGATCCCACCCCAAACCAGGGTCAGCACAATCTAAATAATATGTATGTACACCAGTACTGTCTAGTACAGTACTCACTAAATAATTCCTACCTAGGAATGACTAAATGGTTTAGGCTGCATTTGTACAAACATTAGTACAATTACAGTCTAAAATATCCTACCTCATCAAAGGTTGGCATATATGCAATGGTGCAGTAATATAGATATATGGTGCTATGTTTTGGGGATTTTTTGATTTGAAATATATGTTTGTGCTTAGAAATACAAGTGAAACTTTATAAATATATAACACTAAGGCTACTTTATACATAAAGTGTTAATAGAAATGTTGATAATAATTATTAAGTTTTAGGATGTAATATGGGCAGTCTGCTGACAGCCGTAAATAATGAAATATATTGGTAAATAGCCTAATAATGTTAACACACTAGTTGGTGTTAGTAAATAGTTAATTATATGGGGCCAGTAATTTGGGTGAATATACTGGACCTTAAATGATTAATGGTATATGTATCCAGGTTCGAAGGACCAAAATTTTGTGGGGGAAAACCTGACTCCAATAACTAGTAATTAAATATATACTTCGATAGCTATGAAGGACCACCACCTTTTGAGAAAAAGTAGAAAACAAAATAAAGCAATGGAAAAACTGATCCCTAGAACTAGTGTTCTATGGATCTTAGTGAAACTGTATTTCTTATATAAATGGAGTCAAATTAACTTACACAAAATTGGGGGGTTACATGCTAAAAGATTAATACATCCCTAGCATTATTCTGGTGCTGGTTCTTCACCAGAGTAAATAAAATATGAAAATAAATAAGGTTGAATATATAATATTAATTGGAGGTATGCTCCTCAATATACTGCTGAAATGTTGAACAGTATCAGTAAATCAATGGGTTAGTATAATTGATCTCTTTTAAGAATTACTACTGTAATTACAGAGTTATTGCAACAGATAAAAAAGGGACAGCTTAGCTGTAAATCTAGTGAGGTGTAATCAGTGGCTACGCTCCACCGACGACGTGTTGCATAGGGCAAATTGTTGCACGGAACGGTGGGAAGCCTAGCACCTCGGTTGACGTCGCCTTGGTACTGAAAGGCAATTACATTGTAGAAATCTTCTACATAATAAGTAACTACAAATAAATCCTAAATCATGAGGATAACTGTAGGAAATTTCAGCCAATATCTGTGCAATTTATATTCAAGCACTGTAAATTTCTTCTATAAAGAAATAATAAAATAATCATTTATTCAGATTGTAAAATTACTCAAGACATGTACGGGATTTATTTGTTTGTTCTACGGCCTAACGACAACTAGCCTAAATGTTATCTGTGGCCACATAATAACAAAAAGGTAAACCTAGCTGCCGAGCCGCGTGTCCGTTGATGTGGAGACTTGAGCAATTCTTCGTCTTGCAGCTGCTGCTTGAAAGGCGCTGACTTTGGAATTGCTCATATGCTAGTCGGGGACACGGCTATTGTGCCAGATAACGTGGCACCACTCTACTGGTCGTTGGAGCGAAATAAATGGGATCAAAACGTAGCTCTGCTACACGCTGTCAATGGCGTCCACGTCGTGCTCTCTCGTTCTATCGTGTCTAGTGACACTCTCTTGTCTTCCTCCTCTTCCTTATTGCGCATGCGCGGCTCTCGATAGACATCTCAAGCGTAAATGGATATGTATATATCGCAATTGACTAAGGAAGGAAGAGGTAATGATGAGTATTAATATCACATTAAATTCTTCTGTGATAAAATAGAATTTCTCGTAACAAATTGACTTATTAAAGTTGTGCAGCCAATCGAAAAAATTTAAAGTAAAATCATTTACATCAAAGTAATTTCCTCTAGAATGTTCAATATCAACTAAATAACGGAGTTCCAGTAAGTAGTAGTATACTACGAAATTAAACTTATTAGTAAGTAACCATTTTTAGTAAAGGAAATGATAAACTGGACTCTTGTTATAAATCCAACTAAATGTGGAGAGAATTCATGATGCTGCCTGTCGTTCCTCACGTCGTCACTCTGACTAGGAAGAATCTGGTAATATGTTTAAATAAATCATGATAATGATTAAATCTACAAGTTAGTAATTTTAGTAACTACTTGTGGTTAATACAAAGGTGTATAAAACTGTTGGTTATTTCCTACAGAGCCGAGGTATCTATTTTTCAGGGATATTTTCCCTAAACACTTACACAATGGTCACCCCCTCGACTGACCGCACAACAACACCCCATCCCCCCACCCCCCACCACTACCATAACCGAGGGAGCCCCTCAGGGCGCCCTTGTTGGCCCTCACTGCAGTTCAGACGATGCCACACTGCCAATCCACTTGTTTGATTGTTTTTGGTTGCAATAGTTCAACCTGGACACTTCCGCCACTCTCACACCTTCCCAGGATGTTCACACTGCACACTGTTGAGTCTGGGTTCGGTGAGGTCAGGATGTTACTAGATAATGGCACATGGCTGGCAGAGACTCCTCCCAGCGTTCGTTCCAAGTAGCGCCCACAGGGTATATATATATTATAATATATATACATATATATATATATATATATATATATATATATATATATATATATATATATATATATATATATATATATATATATATATATATATATTAGTATATTTTGGTAGCAGTCTTTCCTGTAGACATATATTATTAAATATGACCGAAAAAGTAAGATTAATAATTCTAACACGAATTTTCTCTATCTTTCTTACGTTTCTTTTCACTGTTGATGGTAATTCAAAGATCATTTCTGCAAAATTCATTTTTATTTCTAGTCTGACGCGACACTTGATCGCGTTTCGTAAAACTTATTACATTTTCAAAGACTTTAGTTTACAAACACACAACTGAAACTGAATAGAGCTTACACATCTTCGAGTTTATATCTACATTTGGGTGAGGTGGATGAGGTGAAAACAAACTTTCAACAATGGGTATTGAATGGGTATTAAATTCAAACACAAGACAGAACACGAAACAATAGGTATTGAATGGGTATTAAATTCAAACACAAGACAGAACACGAAACAATGGGTATTGAATGGAAGTAATTGTAGAAAGCCTATTGGTCCATATTTCTTGATGCTTCTATATTGGATCGGAGTCTTGAAGTGGGTAGAATATAGTTGTGCATTAATTGGCTGTTGATTGCTGGTGTTGACTTCTTGATGTGTAGTGCCTCCCAGACATCAAGCCGCCTGCTATCGCTGTATCTATCGATGATTTCTGTGTTGTTTGCTAAGATTTCTCTGGTGATGGTTTGTTTGTGGGAAAAGATTATATGTTCCTTAATGGAGCCCTGTTGCTTATGCATCGTTAAACGCCTGGAAAGAGATGTTGCTGTCTTGCCTATATACTGGGTTTTTTGAGGCTTACAGCCCCCAAGAGGGCATTTGAAGGCATATACGACGTTGGTCTCTTTTAAAGCGTTCTGCATTGTGTCTGGAGAGTTTCTCATGAGTAGGCTGGCCGTTTTTCTGGTTTTATGGTAAATCGTCAGTTGTATCTTCTGATTTTTGTCTGTAGGGATAACGTTTCTACGGAAAACATCTTTCAGGACCCTTTCCTCCGTTTTATGGGCTGTGGAAAAGAAGTTCCTGTAAAATAGTCTAATAGGAGGTATAGGTGTTGTGTTAGTTGTCTCTTCAGAGGTTGCACTTTCACTTTCCTTCTTATGATGTCTTCCACGAAACCATTGGAGAAGCCATTGTTGACTAGGACCTCCCTTACCCTACAGAGCTCTTCGTCGACTTGCTTCCATTCTGAGCTGTGGCTGAGAGCACGGTCGACATAAGCGTTAACAACACTCCTCTTGTACCTGTCTTGTACCTGTCCCATGTAGAAGTTTGCAAACAGGACACCTAGGGGAGAACCCATGGCGACCCCATCTACTTGCTTATACATATGTCCATCCGGGATCAAGAAGGGTGCCTCTAAGTACAAGCTTGGAGTAGTTTCCTTAGACTGTTTTCTGGTATGTCAAGAGGAGTACAGGCCGGATCACGGTACACTCTGTCGGCTATCATCCCGATTGTTTCATCCACAGGTACGTTGGTAAACAGAGATTCTACGTCCAACGAGGCTGGACGTATCGATAGATAGAGCGATAGCAGGCGGCTTGACGTCTGCGAGGCACTACACATCAAGAAGTCAACACCAGCAATCAACAGCCAATTAATGCACAACTAAATTCTACCCACTTCAAGACTCCGCTCCAATATAGAAGCATCAAGAAATATGGACCAATAGGCTTTCTACAATTACTTCCATTCAATACCCATTGTTTCGTGTTCTGTCTTGTGTTTGAATTTAATACCCATTCAATACCTATTGTTTCGTGTTCTGTCTTGTTTTTGAATTTAATACCCATTCAATACCCATTGTTGAAAGTTTGTTTTCACCTCATCCACCTCACCCAAATGTAGATATAAACTCGAAGATGTGTAAGCTCTATTCAGTTTCAGTTGTGTGTTTGTAAACTAAAGTCTTTAAAAATGTAATAAGTTTTACGAAACGCGCTCAAGTTTCGCGTCAGACTAGAAATAAAAATGAATTTTGGAGAATTGATCTTTGAATTACCATCAACAGTGAAAAGAAACGTAAGAAAGATAGAGAAAATTCGTGTTAGAGTTATTAATCTTACTTTTTCGGTCATATTTAATAATATATATATATATATATATATATATATATATATATATATATATATATATATATATATATATATATATATATATCAATATCAAGAGTACCACCTCTAGCTGGAAGAAGGGGGACCCATAGCCTCGGAGGAAACCACGCATAACGCATTAGAGGGAATGTTTAGATCCCCTCCAATACAGTTTCTGTGTGCTTTTCTCCTACCACCCCCTTCCTTTTTTTTATTTTTTGTGCTTTATTATGCATTTGATGGTTACAAGATATACATGGGTTGATACAAAAATAATAATGCAAAAAGGTGCTTAAAGGTTATGGATCTCTTGAAAAACACAACAATGGGAAACATTGATGAATGTCACAGACGGGTTCGATCATTGTTGCAAGTCAAACACTTCTTCGAATTCCTCTGAAGTTGGACTAGTGCCCAAGATGCAACAGGCATTTCCCCACTGAATCGCAACACTGAGGCGCTGGAACAAGAAACTTTTTGCTCTCTGGTCTTTTGTAGCGCTGATCAATTTGTCCCCCTCAATTTATATATTTGTATATATATATATATATATATATATATATATATATATATATATATATATATGCGAACAAGCCTGAATGGTCCCCAGGACAATATGCCACTGAAAACTCACACCCCAGAAGTGACTCGAACCCATACTCCCAGGAGCAACGCAACTGGTATGTACAAGACGCCTTAATCCACTTGACCATCACGACCGGACATAATGAGGTGATAACCTAAGCTATTTGAACCACCCCACCGCCGGCACTCGGATAGTAATCTTGGGCATAGCATTTTACCAAATCACCTCATTCTTTGGGGCACACGTGAGGAACACAAATGCGAACAAGCCTGAATGGTCCCCAGGACAATATATATATATATATATATATATATATATATATATATATATATATATATATATATATATATATATATATATATATATATATATATATATATATATATATATACATATATACATATATATACTGTAATTACTAAGAGACAGAGAAGGATAGCCAGTAGCCAGGAAGACAGACCAGAATCAGACTTAGTTTGCAGACTTAGTTGCACCTGAAGTGACAACCAGAGCGCAACTCCGTGGTGTAGTGGTAAGACACTCGCCTGGCGTTCCGCGAGCGCTATGTCATGGGTTCGTATCCTGGCCGGGGAGGATTTACTGGGCGCAATTCCTTAACTGTAGCCTCTGTTTAACGCAACAGTAAAATGTGTACTTGGATGAAAAAACGATTCTTCGCGGCAGGGGATCCAGGGACCAAAGGATTAAGGACTTGCCCGAAACGCTACGCGTACTAGTGGCTGTACAAGAATGTAACAACTCTTGTATATATGTACAAGATGCATAATGTACAAATCCACAAGGGCCGTGACGAGGATTCGAACCCTAGTTTGTGTCTCGGAGAGGCTGTAGGATCCAGTAAGTTCAGTAGAACTTCGGTTTCAACTCTTTTTACCATGTCGTAGCTCAGTCGATTAAGGAAGCGTCTGGGATGCTCCCGGACGCAGGTTCAAATCCACATCACGGCCCTTGTGGAGTTGCTCATTTGATGCATCACGCTATTGTGTTGTCTGTGTGTAATGCCTAATGTAATTACTAAAAAATATACATATAATTTGAAAAAAAAAATGATTGTACCTTTTTCCCACTTTGGTATTTTTTCTTATGAAATTAAATGACCGCCTAATAGTTGTGGGTGGCCCCTTTGTCTCCTGGCAACCATTATTTTTAGACCCAGTCCGTCACTGTACAGGAATTTGGGCGAGTGCTCGAGTAGACGAGTACTCACAAGTCAGCTTTATCTTATTAATATGTAACGAGCCCCATCCCCCACCTATTTGTTACACTTAAGGGTTAAGGGCCACTTGACATGGTAATTATATAAGTGCGAACAGTGAGCAACTGATCATAACATGAGTCTTGCGTTACTGAACAGTAATTCACAAGTAGCATAAAACATGTTCCAGGAAGAGAACCATGCAGCTGCAAACTATATGAAGAAAGTCCCAGTTGACAAGTCAGTAACTAATCAGTTCGATCATATTCAATACAGCTTGGCTCAGTATGAGGATAATGTCTAAGCCAAGTTCCATAAATTAATTAATATTAAAGCACAACAGAATGTAAATCCTCCCCACATCTAATTTAACCACCGTTGAAAGGAAAATTGGCGAAACTGGAAGGAATTTGGGGAATTCCTCCACATGTATAATTCGCAAACTAACATAAGTAATAAAACTAAGTTTACCTACTTGAAAGAGCCTCTTGAAGTGGAAGTTAAGTCTGTGATAGTAAATATAAACCACATCGATGATAGTCACTATAAAATAATCAAGTTACTAAGGTGGAAACATTATAATGCTTTACTGTTTATGACCATCATACTTTCCACCTGCTAGAGTTGCCTCCACCAACCAACAATGCAGAGTCCATACAGAGTTTTCGTTTTGAGGTGGAGTCATTATTAATTTCCCTCTGCACATATATCAACACCATTGAAGCTGAGAGGTTTTTAAAACTAATTATACTGTGAAAAGTACCTACTGACATTCTAACAACTATTTGCTCACACCTTAATAAAGCGTTTCTTACCCAGAGAGAAAAGCCAAAGTGTCTAAAACCAGCTATCAATCTTTCGAACCTTTGACAAAATTAAGCCACATGACAAACTCAGTCAGGTGACCCCTGACAAACCCACGCTAACTACAATCCTAAGGCTGCACATTTTAAAGGGAAGCAAGGTAGCATGGGAAACTCTCCGGTGTTCCAATCTTTACCTGTTGTTTTATCTGTACACTGGAAGCTTGAGTCTCCAGTTAGTGCCACAGTTGGATGGAACTATTTGTTTTACAAGCAGGACCATTCAATATACAGAGGCTTTACCTACCCAGATTATCAAACCATATCAGTCGTGTACAGCACTTGCAACGGTGCACTAGATGCTTGCCAACTTATGACACAGCAAGTGTGAATATGCTGGTGCTACCTTACAGCAAATACTGTAAGGTAGACGATAATATTAATGCCTTGTTGTTCAAGGCTAATGCAGTTGAAACCTTCCAATCAACATAATTAATTAGTCATAAAGGAGCCAAAAAATATTAGAAAGTTGTTTGATAAAGACTCCCATTAGACATTCATCACCAATGGGGGTGACAGAAGGCATTCAATTAATCCCCCATTACTCTGGTAACATTAAACATTTCTTGGTATCTGTGGTGTTGTGTGTTACTGAGGAAGTCTTGGTTGTAGGGTTGATATAAAGTCATTGCTTGGTTACTGACTTTAATACTTAAACTAATACATCACTAGTAGCTACCAAGCTTGGTGGGCGTCCTGTACGCTCTCTGTGTTGTATATCCCCTTCTCGCCTCTGAGCCACAACACACACAAACGGATGGTACCGTTTTCTGTGAACATGACATCCCTCCTTTTCTTTAAAAAGAATGACAACAGGATGTCTACCATGCTTGTAGCACAAAGCAAAGTTATTGACACAAAGTAAGTTATTAAAATATCAAGAGATATTGCATACAGTTAACATTAATTAAGCACACAAAGAATTTAAACAACTTAATCTTTACCACAAAGGATTTCAATGTTAAAGATACATAGGCAATGTTAAACAAACATGAAAGAAACTGTACTACAAAGTTACAAAATATTGAATGAGAGATCTGCATTATTCAGACAATATTAAATTTAGTTGAGCATAAAAAGTAAATACTTTGCATTACATGGGAACACAATTAATCATCAAATCGTGTAGGGCGTTTAACATGACGTTTAGGACGAGAGTCCTTAAATACAAGAATATCCCTTGATGAATTGTTTGTCGGGTTATAGCTCATTTTTTCTTTTTCCTTTGTACGACTTTGCACTTCATCATTTTCTACACTAGTTGGAATCACTTTGAAATAGGTCATATTACGTGTTATACTATGATCTCTATTACTCGCTGTTACCATAGTTCCTTTTACACTAATCACTTTATATGGTTTTGTATCATACGGCATATCTAGCTTTCCCTCTTTTTTCTTTTTAACGAGAACAGTGTCTCCAACCTTTATGAATTGTTCCTTTGCACGTTGATCATGAGCAATTTTCATTTTTCCCTTGGCTAGTGCATCCTTCTGAGTGAGACGTTTATCCGTTACCTCGGCTGGAATGACAGGTAGTGCGATCCTCATAGGACGTCCAAATAAATGTTCGCCAGGCGACTTGCCCAGTGTTCCATAGGGTGTTGCACGGTAGTTCCTGAGAAAAGCATACATAGCTTGTTTCCAGATTCGTCCTTCGGCATGAGCACAGCGTACTGCTTTCACGAGAGGTTGCATGAATCTCTCGACTTCTCCATTTGCTTGAGGATGTAGTGGCATCACACGGCGGTGTTTGAATCCAATATGCTCAGCAAAGTTGACGAAGTCTTGTCCATTGAATGGCGGTCCATTGTCCGTCTTGACAACTTCAGGAATGCCAAAGTTTGAAAAGATCTTGTCGAGCTTCGGGGTGACAGCCTTTGCAGATGTTGAAGTGATGATTTCTACTTCTGGATAACGTGAGTAATCATCAATGACTACCATCAAATACTCTCCAGTTGGTAGCGGTCCGCAGAAGTCCATCGATACTTCCATCCATGGTGCAGCAGGTAGTGGTAAAGGTTGTAGAGGTGTTTGGTCTTGAAGTATCCACTGCAGCTTGGCAAGAGACACAGGCATCATGCATATCCTTTGCTTGACGATCAATGCCAGGAAACCACACCTTTTCTCGTAGCAGCTGTTTGGTCCTAACAAGACCTTGGTGTCCTTGATGTGCAAGCTTCAGAGCACGTTGGTGGACAACAGCTGGAATGACGATACGAGTACCTCGCAGCACGGTGTCGCGTTGTTGCATAACACTTAATTCTGTCTGGATGCGTTCAAGTGCTTTGAATGCATCTTGGTCAACTCCTGAGGGTGGGATGCGTGGAAACTTTTTCTTAGTCAATGCATCCACTGTTGCTTGCAGAGTTGGGTCCTCTAGAGTTGCAGTACGGATTTCATCAAGAGTGATAGCCTTAGGGACTGCATCACAGGTTACAGAGTGTACATATTCCTCGGCAACTTGCTGATGCTTGGTGATGGTGAAACTGTTGGCAGGATGTCGACTGATGTAATCAGCGGGATTGCCTGCACCCGGCTTGTATTTCACCGTAAAGTTGTATGGTTGCAGACGAAGAGCCCATCTCTTAATGCGAGCTGGTGGTTTGGACTTTGGACTATTGAAGATGGTCTCCAACGGTTTGTGGTCAGTGACTATCGTGGTGAAGGGTGCACCAAGCAGATACACATTGAAGTGTTCACAGCCCCATACAAGAGCAAGAGCTTCCTTCTCTGTCTGACTGTATCGTTGCTCAACATCAGTGAGAGAACGGCTGGCGTAGGCAATTACTACTCTGGAATTTGGTTGACCAGGTTTGTGTTGGGCTGAAACAGCACCTAAACCAACAGGACTAACATCCACCGTTAACTCAGTGTCCATTGATGGATCAAAGTCCGCAGCAGTCACATTCTCTACTAGTGCATCTTTCACAGCATCAAATGCATTTTGCTCGATATCGCTCCAGTACCATGATGCATTTTTCTTCAGGAGCTCACGTAGAGGCTTCGTAATGGTAGCAAAATCTGGAATAAAGCGAGAACAGTAGTTTGCCATTCCCAGAAAACTATGTACTTCAGTGGACGTTGAAGGAGGTGCATCATTCTTGATATCTGCAACTTTCTTAGGATCTGGAGACAGACCTTTGTCACTAAGTACATGTCCAAAGAATTCAATTTTATGTTGATTGAACTCACACTTTGCTCGGCTTAACGTCAAATTCTTTTCTCGTAAGCGTTGCAATGTTGCACGAAGAGCTTTGTCGTGTTCAGTTTGGGTACGGCCATAAACAATGATGTCATCAGACATGTTGTCAGCATTAGGTATATCTTGCAATACCTGGCTGATGATGTGCTGGAATACCTCAGCAGCACTGTTAATACCAAAACTCAGGCACTTGTACCTATACAGACCTCGATGTGTCGTAAACGTTGTGATGAAGCGACTCTCATCATCAAGTTCAAGCTGATGATAGCCCTTGTTTAAATCTAACTTGCTGAATACAGTTGCACCATTCAAGCGGTAAATCATATCATCTACAGTGGGTGTAGGATGGCGTTCACGCATTATTGCCTTGTTGGGAACACGCATGTCCACACAAATGCGTATCTCATCTGGATTCTTCGGCTTTGATGGAGTGACAATTGGGCTTACCCATGGTGTTGGGCCTGTTACTGGTTCAATGATATCTAGTTCCATCAGCCTATCCAGTTCGGCATCGACTTTCTTGCGAGTATGGAATGGTTGTCGGCGATGTGGTTGGGCAACTGAAATTACATCTGGGTTGATATGCAGATTCAAATCTATGGATTCAAATCGATCAGAAAATTCAGCAACTATAGCATCAACATTGTTTGCAGATTCCACTGCTACAGCATTAGAAAGCTGAAGTAGCCCCAATTTGGTTGAAGTCTTGTAACTGAGTAAAGACTCCTTTGCATTCCTAAGAACATGGAATGTAGTAATGAGCATTGCATTCTTTGACTTAATCTCTGCAGTGAAAGTCCCAATCACTGGCAAGGCTATTTTTGAAGCATAGGCAGTGGCTTTGCCATTACAGTTTTCAAGCTTTGGGAACTGCTTTTTAAATTTCTCATAGTGACATTCAGCAATGGTGTCAATGTTTGATCCAGTGTCAATGAGAACTTTGAGACAAATACCAGCAATGTATACACATGTCTCTGGGTTGTTTGGGAGATCATTCCATTCTGTGATTGCTTGTACTCCACAAATATAATCACATTCACTGTCATCTGAGACTGGTTGTAATGAAATGTTGTCTTGTACATTATTAACATTCTGGATATGAGGTGCAATATTGTGTTTGCCACCTCGACACCTATGACCTGATCCTCGTACAGTGCTTTTATTCATTGACTGGTTTTTTTAGTGCGAAACGACACATAGCACCAAAATGACCTAGTTTTCCACACTCATAGCACTTCTTACCTTGTGCAGGACAAACATTATCTTGGTGTGGGTAGTCTCCTCCACAATTGTAACATTTATTGTTGACACCCTCTGATGTGAGTCGTTGTGACTGCTTGAGTCTTGTTCCATGGGCCCAGTTGTGATGTGGTTCTCGGCTCAATTTGTTGTTAGGTTTGGCATGATATCTTTTTTGATCACGGTGTCCTCCCTGAACCTTACGTACTTCATTACTGTTAGTAACAGTGGCAGAACCGTTGTTGGCACTGCATTCCATGACACGAGCATCACGTGCAGCATCTTCCATTCGACCAGCCATATCCAGTATCTTGGTAAGAGAACTTTCATCATCAACAAGTTCTAGAGCTCTTCGACGGAGACGTGTAGATGTGCATGTTTCAATTATTTGCTGTTTGATTTCTTTGTCAACATCAGCAAACTCACAATGGGCTGCTAAACCCTGCAGACGTGTGTGGTATTGATCCACGGTTTCATTACAGAGTTGTCTGACTCTCCTGAAATGCATAATTTCCATTGCAGTATTTTGTCTTGGTTTGAAATGGTCTGTTAGTTTGGCTTTGGCAGTGTCATAATCTTTGGCACCACCAGTGTCTTTCAGTGTATCAAAAATGTCACAAACTCGATCACCTGCATAATGAAGTAGAAAGGCACGCTTTCTTTCAGCACTCTTGATGTCAGAAGCTATCAACAAATTTTCAAACCTTTTAAGCCATTTGATCCACCTCTGTGACGGGTTTGTCTGGTCACAGTCAGGATCAAATGCAGGAAACTGAGGTATATTTGCCATTTTTACTGAATAAATGTAAACTTATCACTTAAATGTTCCTCAGAATATTAAACACTTGCTGCACTGTATATGTTAGTTAAGAATTCACTGTAATTACTTTAATTTTGCAAATCACACAAGAATTTTAATGCAAAAGTTCACAGCAGAGCACAATACAGCAGCAACTGACTTCTTACCTAGCCATTGTGTACATGTGTTGTTCCTACTCACAGCAACACAGCAGTTGTTAGCAGTTGGCACAGCAGTTGTTAGCAGTTGGTACAGCAGTTGGTACAGCAGTTGGCAGCAGTTGGTACTGCAGTTGGTACAGTAGTTGGCAGCAGTTGGTACAGCAGTTGGCAGCAGTTGGTACAGCAGTTGTCACAGCAGTCAGTTCACAGCGTGGAGAATTGTAGCACAGAGCGCATTTCGTATACATAACATCGGGTTTTGTATACAGCATCAAAGCGTCGTTTCGTGCACCGCGTCGGCAGATTTCCAGATTCCTCAGTACACAGCTTCAGTCAGCACATAGCATTGGTTAGCTCATAGCTTGGATTACCACACAGCACTGGATAGCACACAGCATCAGCTAGCACACAGCATTGGTTAACACACAGCATCGGGTATGGTGCTCACAGACAGCACGACTTCCCTCCTCCTCTAGGTGTGAGACAGCATCCTTCTCCTTGTTTTGAGCTGAACAAATACCTGCGTTCACAGTTCATCCTCGTCGCCAATGTGGTGTTGTGTGTAGCAAGGGAAGTCTTGGTTGTAGGGTTGATATAAAGCCATTGCTTGGTTACTGACTTTAATACTTGAACTGCTACATGACTAGTAGCTACCAAGCTTGGCGGGCGTCCTGTACGCTCTCTGTTGTTTATCCCCTGCTCGCCTGTGAGCCACAACACACACAAACGGATGGTACCGTTTTCTATGAATATGACAATATCTTACTAATTCAGGACTCCAGGCTTATGGTGTGGGGGAAGCCATATGTCCGTCTTGGTAGGTACACACTACTGGTGTATGCTATTGTTGTTGACAAAATCCTGTCTGACCTACACGTCTTGCGGTCTTGGGTGACCGCAAGACATCTTCGAAGAAATGGGGTGAAATTGGATGAACTGTAAGTCCATTCTAACATCAAGGCCACTGGTGTTCTGGTGGATCTGACTATTACAACAATTACATTCTCTCAAAAAAGAGAATGCAAGGAATAAATCTCATACCTTCTGCATGAGGAAAATTAATGAGAGGTCTGGTATTGTGGTTTAACTTATCGCCTCCTGTAGATTCTGTTAAACCAGCAACTGTGATAATTCCTTAAATAAGAACAGATCAGTCCCAATTACAAGTCACCAAGACGAGTGAGGAGGGTAGTTGGAACCAATTAAAAAATTGTGGGATCTCGCAACAGGAGTGATCCTATCTAATTAACCCAGCCCAGATAATACATATTCGTATCAACAGTACCCATACACGGTACAAGACGATAATGAACAATGCTGGGTCTGGCAGTCATGTAAGCTAAACCAATAACAATTACCAAGCTGTTATAATACAGCCAACAGTCAGTGAAAATCACAGATTAAGGTGGTGTATTGTTTGATATAATATCTGAAGTTTGTTTTGGGGCATCATATGATTTTTGTAATGCGTGACACCATAGGTTCAGTTTTATATATTCAATATAGGATGTCGTGCGATATGTTTTAATCGTGGAGTATTGTGTTATGCCATAAGTATGTTATGTTGCATGCTGTGGAAAAATTTCCCCACCTAGTTCAGTTTAATTTATATATCAATTAATTAATTAAAAATACATTAGATAAAGATACTTTTCGTTGGTGTGTACAATTTACCAATATAAAATTAAGTTAGATTTATCCGAAACAGAAAGAATCGTATTTAATTCCTCCATTCACTATGGAGAAAACGTGATGGCTGCGTCACGAACTTACAGAATACCAAACGTATTTATGTCTGTACTTACAACTTAATACATACAGTCTGACCACTCTTTACAAAATAAAGGTCAATACCTCTTTGTTCCCATTGCGTCTGAGATGCATGACCCCTGGGGCAAGAGTGCCTTGGGATTTCTCAAGGAATTGGGTTCCAAGCTCTTTGACCTCAGCAGAGACCCAAGGGCTTCCAGTTTTTTGTTTCAGCGCCTCAGTGTGGCGATCCAGAGGGGAAATGCTTGCTGCGTCCTCGGTTCCTGTCCGGAAGCGGAGAAGCTTCAAGAGATCCATAACCTTTAGGCATTTGTCTTGTATGTTTTGTAACCTTTAAATACACAATAAAGCAAAAAAAAAAAAAAAGGAAGGGGGTGGTAGGAGAAAAGCACACAGAAACTGTATTGGAGGGGATCTACATTCCCTCACATGCGTTATGTGTGGTTTTCTCCGAGGCTATGGGTCCCCCTTCTTCCAGCCAGAGGTGGTACTCTTTTTTATTTTTTATTAAAAAAAAATTATGAGAATAAAATAAAACTAAAAAGAATTTAAATATAGCAAATTTATATACCTCTTCTTCCGGGAATAAAAGAAAATTTTATGGGACATGAATGCTCCCTGCTGGAGGAGATGAGACGCTCCACCATGGACTTCCAAGCAGGACACACGAGTGTAGCCGTGCTGGGTTTTCTTTTGTGTTAACGAAACTCCTATGATGCTACTGCTCACTGATCTCACCCATAACAAGGGAAATACCTCAGTCCCGTACTCACTCCTTAAAAAACAGTGTTGCCACATAGTTACAGAGAGTATGGTTAGAAGATATGAAACACCAGCCCCAGGGATAAGCACTCTAGACGAAAATATCGCAATAATTTGTAATTGAATAAAGTGACCAACATTTGTTATTTATATTATAATGAAACTTGTCGACAGTCTGATGTTCAATCTCGAAGAAGCTGAGTTTGGTATTATCCAGAATAAGGATCGTCCCCAGAGACGGACGCAATAGCCACATGTCGGCAGGAGGGATGTCGGGCTCACGTGACTGACACGCGTCCCAGCTAAACCAAAAGCTCTTGTTCAGCTAAACTGACTTTCATTTTCCTTATTTGAAATACCAAAATCTAGTTAATTTAAATAATCTGAAGTCTCAATAATAAGAAGCAGCTGATTTATTTAAATTTAGTTATTTATATATGTAAATACCCCCATATATGTGAGGAATTATTTATATGGAGTTTTTTAAATATACAGCGCACTATTTTCCAAATAATAAAATATAATTTAATTGAACAAATATTTAACTGAAATTGATGTTATTGAAATATAATATATTTTAAATAAATATTCCCTTCACAAGTAAATATTCCGCACACATGTCACTTTACATGTTCTGTAACGTGTGACACCTTAACAATTATGTAATCTGCTTCCTGATATATACACTGCACTCTGGGGATACTTGGCATTGTCAAGCTCTGCCTGTCTTCCATCTGTCCATCTGTCTACCAATCTATCTATTTATTTATCTTTCCTATCAATTCTCTAGCTACCCATCAATTTATCCATCCATATAACCACCTATTTCTCCATCTTTGCATTCATCCATTAAAATGTCCATATATCTCTCCATTTATCTTTTCTACTAGCTATCGATCTACCTATGCATGTATTTATCCATCTATCCATCCATCTTTCTATTCATCTATGTATCCATCTATCTATACATCTATTTGACAAAGTGGGATTATATGGCTAAGTACATATTTAATTTTAATTTTAGTAAGTGGACTGTATATTTAAAAATCTATCCCTCCTTCTATTTATCTATTCCATCTACGTATCCATCTATCTATACATCTATTTGACCATGTAGGATTATATTTGTGATATATGTGGGATATATATGCAAGTATATATAATATGAATGAGCGGTCACAGTGTACTGACGTTTGAGTATCTGGTCGAAGAAGGGTTTATGAAAAATAAAGAAGGGAACTGATAACAAAATGGTGGCATTCCGAAAGGGAAACTATGTGGAGATAAGAAAATTCCTAACAGATATAACATGGGAAACAGAGCTCAGGGGAAAGATGGCTCAAGACATGTTGGACTACATCACGCAGAAGTGCAAGGAGGCAGAAGAAAAGTTCGTCCCAGTCAAAAAGGTAAAAAAAATTAAATGCAGATGAGAAACCCATGGTTTAATCAGAGATGTAATATAGCAAAGCAACAAAGTAAAAGAGCGTTATCTTGAAATGATTTCGGGGCTTTAGTGTCCCTGTGGTCCGGTCCTCGACCAGGCCTCCACCCCCAGGAAGCAGCCTGTAACAGCTGACTAACACCCAGGTACCTATTTTACGGCTATGTAACAGGGGCATAGGGTGAAAGAAACTCTGCCCATTGTTTCTCGCCGGCGCCCGAGATCGAACCCGAGACCACAGGATCAGAAGTTCAGTGTGCTGTCCGCTAGGCCGACCGGCTCCCTGCGTGGAGAAACTATAGAAATAACAGGACTCTTGAAAGCAGAGAAGGATACTTGAGTGCCAGGAATAAATACGTCAGGGTGAGAAAAGAGGCCGAAGGGCAATATGAAAACGACATCGCAAGCAAGGAAAAGACGCAACCTAAATTACTGCACAGTCACATCAGGAGAAAAACAACAGTGAAGGAACAGACAATGAAACTGAGGATAAAGGCAGACAGATTCACTACAAACGACAAGGTAGTGTGTGAGGAACTGAATAAGAAATTCCAGGAGGTCTTCACATTAGAACAAGGAGAAGTTCTAGAGATAAGAAAGGGAATAGTTAACCAGGTACCACTAGAGGAGTTTGGGATTACCAGTGGGGATGTAAGGAAGGTCTTGCTAGAGTTGGATGTGACAAAGTCTATAGTCCCAGACGCAATCTCCCCTTGGATCCTAAGGGAAGGAGCAGCAGCACTGTGCCTACCACTCTCCATATTGTATAACAAATCACTGGTAACAGAGGAACTGCCAAAAATTTGGAAGACGGCTAATGTAGTTCCAATAAACAAGAAGGGGGATAGACAGGAGGCACTGAACTACAGGCCAGTGTCCCTAACTTGCATACCATCAAACCTTATGGAGAAGATTGTGCGAATAAAGCTAGTGAAACATCTGGAGCGAAAGAACTTTGTAACACAACATCAATATGGGTTCAGGTATGGCAAGTCCTGCCTCACAGGATTAATTGAATTCTACGACCTGGCAACAACAAAATCAGGCAAGAAAGAGAGAGGATGGGCAGACTGCATATTTTTGGATTGCCAAAAAGCCTTTGACACTGTACCACACAAGAGGCTAGTGCAAAAGTTGGAGATGCAGGCAGGAGTCAAAGGGAAGGTTCTCCACTGGATAAGGGAGTACCTAAGCAACAGAAGACAGCGAGTCTCTGTAAGGGGCGAGGTCTCAGATTGGCGAGACATCACCATTGGAGTCCCGCAGAGTTCAGTCCTTGGACCTATACTGTTTCTGTTATATGTAAATGATCTTCCTGGACGTATAGAATCATTCCTCTCAATGTTTGCTGATGATGCAAAAACTATGAGGAGGATTAAAACAGAGGAAGATAGTAGGAGGCTACAAGATGACTTAGACAAACTGAATGAATGGTCCAAGAAATGGCTACTAAAGTTAAACCCGAGTAAATGTAAGTTAATAAAGCTAGGTGGTGGAAATAGGAGGCTAGACACAGGATACAGAATGTGAGAAGAAGTCCTTCATCAAACGGACAGAGAGAAAGATCTAGGTGTTGATATCACGCCAAACATGTCTCCTGAAGCCTACATCAAAACAATAACATCTGCGGCTTATGCGAGGCTGGCAAACATTAGAACTGCCTTCAGGAACCTGTGAATGGAATCGTTCAGAACCTTGTATACCACATATGTAAGACCAATCCTGGAGTATGCGGCCCCCTGCAAGGAGCCCGTTCCTTGTCAAGCACAAGAAACTGAAAAAGTTCAGAGGTATGCCACTAGGCTAATCCCAAATCAAAGAGGCATGAATTACGAGGAAAGGCTGCGTGAAATGCACCTCACAACACTGGAAGACAAAAGAGTAAGGGAAGATATGAAATAAAATTCTGAAAGGAATTTACATGTTGAAAATGATAAACTGTTTAACATGAGAGGTACGTGAACAAGGGGACACAGGTGGAAACTGAGTACCCAAATGAGCCACAGAGACGTTAGAAAGTACTTTTTCAGTGCCAGAGTAGTTAACAGGTGGAATGCATTAGGAAGTGATGTGGTGGAGACTGACTTCATACACAGCTTCAAATGTAGATATGATAGATCCCAATATGCTCAGGAATCTGTACACCAGATGATTGACAGTTCACAGGCGGGACCAAAGAGTCAGATCTCAACCCCCACAAGCACAACTAGGTGAGTACAGTAGTGTAATATGTGACTATGACCACACGCACCATCTGGCCAGGTGGCTCTCTGGAGAGCCAGCTGGTCCAGGTGGGGCACGTGGTCATAGTCACAAAGGGTTTGGGGGATTTTCCCGGAAGTTTGGCGCGTGTCAGACGCGTGTGAGCGTCCGGTGTTTGGGTATGTGGTCAGGAAAGATGGGAGGTCATGTTGTTGGGGGTGTAGGAGAGTATGTGGGTTATGTGGTAGAGTAAGAAATACAAGGATAAGAGTGGAATATGAGGAAAGAGTAAATGAATATGTATGTGTGTTTGCTGTAGACTTAATCCTGTGTGTATAGATAATAGTTTTGATGATAGTAAGTAAGCTATGTAGAGGCTGAGTGTAAGTGTGAGGGGTCGCAACATAGGTGGCTATGTTGTTTGGGGTGGGGGAGGGGTGAGGGAAGAGTGAGGAGGCTTCCCCTCGGCATGAGAGTGCTTAGGGGCAATTTGTGGTTTGTGGTTTTTCTTCGAGAGAGCAGAGTCCAGGAGGAGATGAGCTGCAGCAGGAGGGATGTGGTCCATTGCCTTAATGGCTTTTCGATGTCTTCAGAGTAGTCTTGGAGATGTTCACCCCAGCATGGCTCTCCCTCCACTGCTAATTCGTTAAGGAGGGGCGAGGTTCATACTCCCGCCAGCAGGGCCCTCTCCTGTCATCGTCAATCACTCCCACCCCTCATCCCTCTCCTCTCCCATATCATCAGGGGGCCCCTCTCCATCCCCTCCATTACCTTCTAGAGTGGGGCACCCCTCTCCCCCTTACCTTCTAGAGTGGTACGAACCAGGATCGCATACCGTCACATCAACCTGAGAAGTGTCACCACATGGCACATCACTTAGTAAACTCAGTCAAAGTCAGTAGTTAGCGTTTACTAAAAGAGGGAAACATTTCACATCGTCCCGGAGACGCGATCTCTACCTACAAATTGTTTTTGTTAACTGTGATCATTGAAATGTATGCATGTTTACTCAATCTCCAAAGTATGATTTTCCGCTGTTTGAATAACCAGCAATAATAACACGAGATGGTTCTCATAAAATATCTAGATGTTCCTCATGGATTATATCATAGGAACTGTCCATGATTAATGCTTCGTTAAGACTGCTAAAAACTAAGGAAATGTGATGGTATTTATACAAATATAGTCATTTACAGATGAATGAATGAAACAGCAATCTGTCTCGTTAAGGTCTAACCTTCGCGTCGGTTTGAGGCGTTGTGAGATGGACGAGGTAGTGGGATGGCCTTACCCTCTTCCCATCCACCCCCACCAAACCCCTACCCCCCCCCCCCCCCCTTCCTTCCAAGCCCAAACCATCAAGCATCACTATACCCTTCCCAGACCAGATGTTCTGAGCAAAGCTTTTAGTATTATTTCTGATCATATGTGTAACCTTGTATCGCAATGTGACCAACATGGTATCATCATTCTTTGCTCAAATAGCATTTTTTAGGAATATCCAGTCATAAGCTGGTCTTCAATCTTATTATTATAACAAATCATAATTTGTTGTAAACACAACTGCATGGGATATACATAGCAGTCAGTGGTGTCTCTCTCTCTCTCTCTCCAGATCATTTAATAGTTGGGGGAAAGTAACATCAATTCCTTTCTCCTGCCGCCACTGTTCACGTATCTTTTTTTCATTTCACTTAGACTGACAGTGCACCAGAGGATGGACGACTAATGTAAATTTTCGAGCCCCCATCACTCTCACCCTTATAACCTCGTAACCTAACACGACCAACATGATGACATCGTTCTTGCCCAAATATCATTAACCCTTAAACTGTGCATGGCGTATATATACGCCCTGAGTAACATGTTCCATGGTGCGCATGGCGTATATATACGCCATAGGGTGCCAGGCCTGATTCAAATGGCCCGCGGCTACACGGGGTTCACAGTAGCTTCCTCAGAGCTCTTGTAAACAGATGCCATTTAAAAAAAAAATCATGGGCAATATTCTCAGGTGTGAGAGGCACAGTACTGTTGGAGCAACCAAGGCCGGCGCACGCACCATGAGCGAACAGCATTGATGTTCAGCTTGTGACCACAGCATCGCCGAAAAATGTCAAAATAAATATATAATTGTTATTATTTAGCGATGACAATATTACAGATGACCAATGACTGTGATATAAATAACCAGGGTTGTGATAATAGCAGGATTATTGTAATAATTAGCGCTGTGGGAGGAGTGATGCTGAGAGACGGAGGGAGACAGCATCGTTTACTGACTGTGTGGCCACCTGTTATTGTTTGCATTCACCATACCAGGTCAGTGGTTCTCTATGGTGAACACAAATGTAGATACTTATATATAATGTGTGTATTAGTGTAATAACAGCAAAAGGATTATGCTGGGAGGAGCCATATGGGTGACGGAGGTGACGTCGTCTGCACGATTTGTCTAGCTGTCTAGAGGGTGGCCACTATGCTCTTTGGGCGCACTACAAGCTTAGGTGTACAGTTACGGTGCATAAAACATGTAGATATTTATATATAATATGTGTATATAGGGTAATAACACTGCAAAAGGTATTGTTAGGGGAGAAAGTTTAGTGCGTGTGACCTTGAAAGAGTGAGGGAGCCGCCAGCCGCTATCTGTGGTGTATAGCGACGACTCTTAGTGCCTGAACTAACTATATCAGCTTAGCTGTACAGTTGTGGTGAACAAAATATACACATACTTATATATAACGTCTGTATATAGTGTAATAACACCACAACTGGTATTGTTGAGGGAGAAAGTTTAGTGCGTGTGACCTTGAATGAGGGAGCCGCCAGCCGCCATCTGTGTATAGCGACGACTCTTAGTGCCTGAACTATCTATATCAGCTTAGCTGTACAGTTGTGGTGAACAAAATATATACATACTTATATATAACGTCTGTATATAGTGTAATAACACCGCAAATGGTATTGTTGGGAGAGAGAGTTTAGTGTGTGTGACCTTGAATGAGTGAGGGAGCCGCCAGCCGCCATCTGTGTATAGCAACGAATCTTAGTGCCTGAACTAACTATATCAGCTTAGCTGTACAGTTGTGGTGAACAAAATATACACATACTTATATATAACGTCTGTATATAGTGTAATAACACCACAACTGGTATTGTTGGGGGAGAAAGTTTAGTGCGTGTGTTGAGGGAGTGGCAGCGAGTGGCTGGCTGGTGTGTGGCGATAACTCCTCGTTGCTTTTCGACTCTCAATACCAACTTAGTGGTTCGTTATGGTGACCAAAACATGCCAATACTTATATATAACCTGTGTATAGAGTGTAATAGCAGCAAAACTATTTGTTTATTGTTTCAAAAACATAATAATTGAATCACTAATATGCACATCATACTTTTGAGTATAGCGATTATTAACCACTTTTATTATATAAATATATTACAATACACACTATTGAATAATATTACTGCAAAAAAACTAAGAAAAAATCAATCGGAGACATTGAAACAATTAGGTAATAATATCTTTGTGGCAACTCCCATCTGTCAACGCGGGTGACGCTGACCGGGTCTGACGACCGCTCTGTCAACGCCCACTTTTTGCCAGACTTCCTCGGTCAATTGCGCCCAAAATGTCACCTACGATTTTTTTTTTCCGTGCTCAGGGGACACAAATTAACATGTTTAGAAGACGAAAAAAAAAATTTGATTTTTTTTTTCTTGCGCACAGGGGTGTAAATGTCCCAAGGACCCCTGAGCAGTGTATTCCCTCTATTTCAGCAATCTCTCCTGCTCTGAATGGGGAAGTGAGTACTGAACAGTACTCAAGACGGGACAACACAAGTGACTTGAAGAGTACACCATTGTGATGGGATCCCTGGATTTGAAAGTTCTCGTAATCCATCCTATCATTTTTCTGGCTGTCGCAATATTTGCTTGGTTATGCTCCTTAAACGTTAGGTCGTCAGACATTATTATTCCCAAATCCTTTACATGCTGTTTTCCTACTATGGGTACATTTGATTGTGTTTTGTACTCTGTATTATGTTTAAGGTCCTCATTTTTACCGTACCTGAGTACCTGGAATTTATCACTGTTAAACATCATGTTATTTTCTGATGCCCAGTCGAAAACTTTATTAATATCAGCTTGAAGTTTTTCAATGTCCTCAGCCGAGGTAATTTTCATACTGATTTTTGTGTTATCTGCAAAGGATGATACGAAGCTGTGACTTGTATTTTTGTCTATATCTGATATGAGAATAAGGAAAAGCAGCGGTGCAAGGACTGTACCCTGAGGTACAGAGCTTTTCACTGCACTTGGACTAGATTTTATATGGTTGACAGTTACTCGCTGAGTCCTGTTTGACAGAAAACTGAGTATCCAGCGTCCTACTTTACCGGTTATTCCCACTGACTTCATTTTGTGTGCTATCACGCCATGGTCACATTTATCGAAAGCCTTTGCGAAGTCCGTGTATATCACATCAGCATTCTGTTTCTCTTCTAATGCTTCAGTGACTTTGTCGTAGTGCTCAAGTAGCTGTGAGAGGCACGATCTTCCCGCTCGAAATCCATGTTGGCCTGGGTTGTGAAGGTCATTGGTCTCCATGAAATTGGTGACCTGACTCCTAATCACTCTCTCAAATACTTTTATGATGTGCGATGTTAGTGCAACTGGTCTATAATTTTTTGCCAATGCTTTGCTCCCTCCCTTGTGTAGAGGGGCTATGTCTGCTACTTTAAGTGCATCTGGTATCTCCCCCGAGTCCAAGCTCTTCCTCCACACTATACTGAGTGCCTGTGCTACCGGCACTTTACATTTCTTTATAAATATTGAATTCCATGAGTCTGGACCTGGGGCCGAGTGCATGGGCATGTTTTCAATTTCTTTTTCAAAATTTAGTGCGCTCGTGTTTATATCAGTTATATTTACAGGGGTTTGAATATCCCGCATAAAGAAATTGTCTGGATCTTCCACCTTCATGTTGTTTATTGGAGTGCTAAACATGTCCTCATACTGCTTTTTTAGGATTTCACTAATTTCTTTGTCATCCTCCGTGTATGAACCTTCACTTGTACGAATAGGTCCAATACTGGCAGTGGTTTTTCCTTTTGATTTCGCATATGAAAAGAAATATTTTGGATTTTTCTTTATTTCCTGAATGGCTTTCTGTTCTAACTGCCTTTCTTCAGTTTCATATGAGTGTTTCAATTTCCGCTCGATTTCTTCAATCTCCCTATTTAAATTATTCCTTCTTTGACGGGAAATTCGTGTCTGCATAAGCAGTTCCGTTATTTTTTTCCTGCGTTTATAGTGTCGTCTGCGTTCTCTTTCTACGTTAGATCTCTTTCTGGCTTTCCTCAAAGGAACATGTTTCAGACAGACTTGATACGCTTCTGAAGTCAGTTTTTCTATTCCTTCTGTAGGACTTGTATTACTTAGAACAGTTCCCCATGGAATGTTTGCAAGTTCCCTGTTTATTATCTCCCAGTCAATCCTTTTATTATTAAAATTGAATTTACTGAATAGCCCCTCTCGCTTTATCAACGTTTTAGGTCTATTCTGAGTATTGATGGTCGTTTGCACTTCAATGAGCTTGTGATCTGAATATGTGGTATCTGATATCGTAATGTCTCTGATAATGTCTTCATTATTCGTAAAGACCAGATCTAGAATATTTTCATTTCTCGTTGGCTCCGATATCTGCTGATTGAGTGAAAATTTGTCACCTTGCTTCCACTAATCTGATAATTGGCCTTCAAACATGCTGACGTTTAAGGGGTGGCTTGGTAGAGAGCCTGAGGCTATCTGCTTGTGAGCGGATTAAGTTACTAGGTTTTCCAATATATACTCGGAGAGCTATCGAATCGGGAGGATAAGGAGAGAAGAACAGCCAGCAGAGCAGAGCAGAGGACAGCCTAGCCAGAGAGGCTGTCAGCCGGCGGGAGGGACCGTCTCTGTCAACTACAGACCATCCCCCCCCCCTCTCTATCCAGCTATAGGCAGACACTTGGTGAGTTGAACATTAAGGTGACTTGGTCGAGTTTACAAGGGTTGTGTGAGGATCAGGGGCAGTCAAATTGTAGGGTTCTCGAATTTTTGGATAATGACTCACTTTGTATCTTGAACATTAAATTGAATGGCTTAAATTATGATACTTATCATGAAAAATATAATTGTTGAATTTATTATTTAAATTGTCTCTAACTTTGTTCCCTAGAGCTTTTGAGTTGAGATGAGAAAGCCTCTGCGGTTACTGGTTCATGATTTTAATGAGTACATGATACAGATGGAACATACTAGTAATGACCTTTTGATAATATCTTTGAGAAATTGTGATACTGACAAGTTCCATTCCTTGTCTTGTATGTACGGACAAATGAATGGATGATGGCAGCATTTCGTCTTCTACTATCTACTCCTCTACTTCTACTATCTACGTTTCTACTTCTACCTATCTACTCCTCTCCCTCCATCCCTCTCCTAACTCTCCTTTTCAACTAATGATCCTCCTTGCTCCTCCCACCTCTCTACCTCTCTGACCCCAAAACCTTCACTAATTACTTCATTATTCATCTCTTTCCTTTCATTTCTCTTATACGTTTGTGGCAGTGAAATGTGTTCTTGAGTTCTCTCTACAGTTTCGGGTAGCTGTTCAAGTTACGGCGCCTTTTAGTACCCGTATCTAGCTAGCCAAATACCTAGGTTACAAGGTGTTAAACGAGAGAGGCTGCTGTAGAAACTCTGGGAGTGCTCTAGAATAGTTGACTAACTGGGGACTGGATAACGGACCAGAGAGAGCTGTTTCCCCCGGCCTTGTTAGTTAACTGGGGGTTGGAATAATGGACAAGAGAGAGCTATTTCCCCCACCCCCTGTTACAAGTCCAGCGTGCTGTCCGCTACGCCGACCGGCTCCAAACACCTACCACACACCCCACCACACTTCAACACACCCCATAACACTACCACACCCCCACCCCCACACACTACTACACACCCAACCACACTACCACACACCCCACAACACTACCACACAACCCCACCACACTACCACATATCCCCACCACACTACCACACACCCCACCGCACTACCATTCACCCTATAACACTACCACACACCCCACCGCACTACCATACACCCTATAACACTACCACACAACCCACCGCACTACCATACACCCTATAACACTACTACACACCCCACCAAAGTGCCACGAACCCCACCACACTGCCACACACCCCAGAACACTACACACACCACACCACGCTTCAGCACACCCCACAACACTACCACACATCCTCCACACTACTACACACCCAACCACACTACCACATACCCCACCAAAATAACACACACCCCAGAACATTACACACACCCCACCACACTACCACACACCCCACCACATTACCACACCCCCCAAACAACCACACACCCCACCACATTACCACACATCCCACCACACTACCACTTTGTTAGGCCAAAGCTAGAATATGCAGCGGTTGTGTGGTGCCCATATCTTAAGAAGCACATCAACAAAGTGGAAAATGTGAAAAGACATGCTACTAAGTGGCTCCCAGAACTGAAGGGCAAGAGCTCCGAAGAGAGTTTAGAGGCATTAAATATGCCAAAACTGGAAGACAGAAGAAAAAGTGGTGATATGATCACTACATACAAAATAATAACATGAATTGATAAAATCGATAGGGAAGATTTCCTGAGACCTGGAACTTTAAGAACAAGAGGTCATATATATGAACTAGCTAAACACAGATGCCGAAGAAATATAAGAAAAATCACTTTCGCAAACAGAGTGGTAGACGGTTGGAACAAGTTAGGTGAGAAGGTGGTGGAGGCCAAGACCGTCAGTAGCTTCAAAGCTTTATATGACAAAGAGTGCTGGGAAGACGGGACACCACGAGCGTAGCTCTCATCCCGTAACAACACTTAGGTAATTACACACCCCACCACACTACCACACACCCCACTACACTAACACACACCCACCACACTACCACACAACCCACCACACTGCACACACCCACCACACTACCACAAACTCCACCACAACACCACGCAACCACACCACACTACCACACCACCCCACCACACTACCACACAACCTCACCACACTACCTCACATCTCACCACACTACCACTCACCCCACCACACTACCACATACCTCACCACACTACCACACAACCCAACCACACTGCCACACACCCGCAACACTGCCACACACCCCCACCACACTCCTAACATACTACCACACACCCAACCTCACTACCAAACATACCACCACACTACCACAAACCAACAACACTACCACACACCCCACTACACGACCACACAACCCCACCACACTACCACATATCCCACCACACTGCCACGCACCCTGACACACTACCACACACTCACAACACACTACCAGACACCCCATCTCACTACCAAACAACCCACCACACTAACACTCAACCCACCACATTACCACACTACCCCAGCAATCTACCACACACACCCCATCACACTACGATACACCCCACCAAACTACCACACCCCCCAACCACACTACCACACACTCCACCACACACCCAACCACACTACCACACACCCAACCACACTACCACACACCCCATCACAATACTACACAACCCCACCACACTACCACACACCCCACCACAATACGACACAATCCCACCACACTACCACACAACCCTACAACACTGCCACATACCCCAGAACACTACGCACACCCCACCACGCTACCACACACTACAACCACACACCACTACCACACAACCCTACAACACTGCCACATACCCCAGAACACTACGCACACCCCACCACGCTACCATACACTACAACCACACACCCCACCCTAGTATTACACAACCCCACCACACTGCCACACTCCCCACCACACTACCACACACCCCACCACACTACCACACACCCCACCACCCTACCACAGAAACCACCACACACCCCACCACCCTACCACACTACCACACACCCACCACACATCCCACCACACTTCACTACCACATAACACACCACCACACTACCACACAACACCACTACACAACCACACACCCCACCCCACTATTACACAACCCCACCACACTGCCACACTCCCCACCACACTACCATACACCCCACCACACTACCACACATCCCATCACACTACCACACTCCCCACCACACTACTACACATCCCCACCGAATTGCAACACACCCAACCACAAACTCTATAACACTACCACACAACCCCACCACACTACCACACACCCACCACACTACCACAAACTCCGCCACACTACCACACACCCCACCACAACACCACACAACCCCACCACACTACCACACAACCCCACCACACTACCACACTAGCACACAACCCCACCACACTACCACACCCCCACCACATTACCACTCACCTCACCACACTACCACACAACCCTATCAAACTACCACACTACCACTCACCCCATAATACTACGACACACCCCACCACACTACCACACAACCCCACTACAGTACCACTCAACCCAACCAAGCTAACACACACCCTACCACACTACCACACAACCCCACCACACTATCACATATCCCACCACACTACCACACTCCCCAACACACTACCACACACACCCACCACACTACCACACACACCCACAACACTACCACACACCCCACTACAACACCACACAACCCCCCCCACACTACTACACACCCAACCACACTACCACACACCCCACCACAATAACACACACCCCAAAACATTACACACACCGTACCACACCGCCCCCAAACTAACACACACCCCACCACACTACTACACACCCCACCCCACTACCACACACCCCACCACACTACCACACACCCCACCACTATCACACTTCCACACACCCCACAACACTACCAACCCCCCCCCCAACACTACCACACACCCCACCACACTACCACACACCCACCACTATCACACTTCCACACACCCCACAACACTACCAGCCCTCCCCCCCCCAAAACTACCACACTACCACACACACCACACTACCACACAACCTCACTATACTATCACACATCCGCAACACGCTACTACAAACCCCACCTGTTACGGCCCTATTGGGTTGCAACTGGGGTCTTCTCTGATGTTTTTAGAGTTTGGGTATCCGGCCCCAAGTTAGTAGTGGCTTTCAAGGTGTGCATTCCGTAACGCAAGTAAATTAAAGGGGAAACGGATACAAATGCACTAATTTAAATATATTATTTCACCACCACCATAAATAAATAACAATCAGTCACACGGGATTATAAATAAACTCTTATGTACAGAATTGTCTTCCTCTGAAGACATAGGATGCTCCATGGTGCTCACGATGAGTAGCCCTGGTTCTCTTCTTCTGGCCCACGAAGAATCCTCGGATTCTCTCGGCGAATCTACCCTGGCCACAGGCCAGCCAAATCACAGTCCCACTGGGTGCACCGTCGTGGAGGCCTTCAACCACAAATCCAGCCTGTAGCTGGCAGGTTTTGATCAGCTCCGCTGTGTAGGCCACTCCACGACCGATACTAGGGTAGTGAGCCCTAGGCAGGAGCCTCGTGTGATTCCACAGATCACTCTCCTCACCACAGTGGCTAGTCTCTTCCACCAGCCAGCCCCTAGATACGACGATTCCTGGTACTGCCACGTCACAGGCAGGCTAACACACTCAACAGTGTTCGTCCGAGGGGGAGACTCACAACTTCTGCAGCAAACACGTGGAGAGACTATGGGTGCCTTGGGTAGACTGATCCACCATCCAATACAGCAGTCCCAGGTCGACTCTGCAATCAGACACGTCATCAGTACTAGGGACACTCTAGGGCACCTCACTCACAGGCTTAGAAAAAAACGTCCACCTATCCACTCCATACATGGCGTTGCTGTCTAAGCGCCACCTCACCAGAGGTCATCAACGGCTATGTTACTAGCTGATCAAGACAGGAAACCAGCCCCTGTGGCCGGTATATCCTGTCCTCACTAGATGGCTTCGTCCATTTGGAGTGGGTTTCGGGAGCAGACTCACAGATGGCGTTGTCGTCACTGCTCCGTGCTATGACGCTGGGCTCGGGTCCATAACACCACCACACTTCCACACACCCCACAACACTACCACACCCCCAACACTACCACACACCCAACCACACTACCACACACCCCACCACAAAAACACACAACTGGATGACAGCTCGTCCGTTCGTCCGCCTTTCTGGAGAGAGTCACACGCGGTGTCTGGTCCGCGAGTAACATTAATTATCTCGAGACATTGAAGTGTTACGGAGACAAGAAACATAGTTTTTTGTCACAGGAGTGTACGCAAACGCAGTGATCAAGTGTATAGTGAGCTCCTACAGCGGTGGAGCAATTAAGAAAGCAAAAATAAGGTCGAGTGGCAAGATCAGTGTGTACCGATGGGTCAGCCTAGCCACCCAGCCTAGCCAAGACCTACGATTTGCTTGCTGAGTGATGTGTTGTGAAGCGGATTGCAACATACATAGTGATTGATCCCCCGAAGTGTGTGCACCGTTTAGGATCGTATACTAAGTGCACATAGTGGCTGACGACCAGTGAGGAAAATAGGAACGAATGTTAACCATGAGCACGTGGAGACAACAGTAGCACGTGGAGACAACATTGATATCAGGGAGAGGAGAGGACAGGCGACCAACCCCATCATAAGGACATCTCCTGAAACTCACCTAGGCGTGCTTGCTCGGGGAGAGCTGACGGTAGGTACCCCTCTCTAGGTCATCAATATGGTGTACAGAGTCACTTAAAATAATTAATTTAAAGTAGGTCTCAATATCTCAAATATACAACTCACTTGGGTACGGGGCTTGACACATGCTACCCTGGTGATCGCTCACCCATCCTCCCCCCACACCTTACACTGTCCCAAGACACCCCCCTATCCCTTCCCCTATACACAAACACCCCCGCACTCAACACATACGCACACACGCACACACACACCGACAACACACACGCACACACACAACCTCTCTCTGAACCCTATCCCTCTCTCTCTCTCCCACTCCCACTCCCACTCCCTCTCCCTCTCCCTCTCTCTCTCCCACTCCCACTCCCACTCCCTCTCCCTCTCCCTCTCTCTCTCTCTCTCTCTCTCTCTCTCTCTCTCTCTCTCTCTCTCTCTATCTCTCTCTCTCTCTCTCTCTCTCTCTCTCTCTCTCTCTCTCTCTCTCTCTCTCTCTCTCTCTCTCTCTCTCTCTCTCTCTCTCACACACACACACTCATAGGGAAATCATGGAAGGGATACGAACTCGGGCTTGCAAACGCAGGAGGACAATCGCAGCTGGAACAAACACAGAGGATGGGGTGGAACAGGAAGACTGGATGAAGGAAGTACTCCAGCAAATGCGGGATGAATTCAGTGAAGAACTGAGGGTAATGAGGGAGACAGTAGCCAACCTGCAGGATGATCTAAGGGCAGCAAAGGAGGAGATAAGATGCCTAAAGGAGACTCCTCCGCAATATCAGACACAAACCGTACCTCAGGGAGATGGTAATGCTACTGTGGAGGGGACCACCACAACCCAGCTCTCATTTGCTGAAATGCTTAAAAAGAGCCCTGAAGCTAGGTCAGCAGTTAAGGAAGTTGCCATGGAAGTGGCTTCCTCTCAGGAAGCAGCTAGATGTACTAGCCAGATGATAGAGAGAAAAAGAGCAGTAGTAGTAGCAGGCATTAAAGAGCAAACAGGGACCAGCCCAAAGGAGCGGAGAGACAAGGACAAAAATGCAGTTACTGATATCCTTAAAGAGGTAAGGATGGAAGGAACTGACCAAAATGTTGCAAAGGTTTTCAGGCTTGGAAAGTACAACAAGGACAGAGACCAAATGATAAAGGTGATATTCATGAGTGAAATCACGAAAGAGGAACAGTTAGCAAGGAAGAGCGGTCTAGCAAATGTTCCGAAGTTCATAAAAGTATTCCTGCAGAGGGATATGACAAGGGAAGAGAGAATACAGGCAGCAGACGCGAGGAAGGAGCGCAGGGAGAGAGAAAGGAAGCAAGAGTACCACAACCCAGAACCCTACAATCCCAGAGGGGAGTGGAGAACCCTCCTCAAACAGTGCAACAGCCATAGGGATTGGGGCACCACCCTCACATTCTACCCAACGGAGACCCAACCTGCCCCATCCCCTATCAGCCCCCCACTAAATACCCACCTAGGGCACCCTACCCCCACCCACCCCCCTCCGCCGACTCACCCCCGTCCTCCCACTTACCCCTCTCCCCAGGACCTCCCTTCTCCCCCACCCCCAAGCCCTCCCTTCTCCCACATGCCTTCTCGTCTCTCCCACCCCCAAGCCCTCCCTTCTGCCCCAGCCCCCTAAGCCCCCCACTCTCCCCCACCCCAACTAAGTCTTCCCCTCTCCACCACAGTCAAGAGTATGAAAACAACAACATGGCAGTTAACACTATAATTGAGAGGGCAGCCTCTGCTGCCTGTAGAAATAGATCCCACCTGCTCATCATGGGCGACTTCAATCACGGAAGGATTGACTGGGAGAACGAGGAACCGCATGGAGGCGAGGATACGTGGAGAGCCAAACTATTGGAGGTGGTGACAAGAAACTTTTTAACCCAGCATGTCAGAGAACCCACAAGGACAAGAGGAAATGATGAACCAGCGAGATTCGACCTAGTCTTCACTCTGAACGACTCTGACATAAGAGAAATCGGTTTTGAGGACCCAGTAGGAATGAGCGACCACAGTGTACTGGTTTTTGAATACCTGACTGAAGAAGGGTTATTGAACTCGAGGAGGGATACCGAAACCAAAAGGTTAGCATACCAAAAAGGAAACTATGAGGGGATAAGAAAATTCCAAACAGATATAGCATGGGAAACAGAGCTCAGGGGAAAGACGGCCCAAGATATGATGGATTACATCACGCAGAAGTGCAAGGAGGCAGCAAACAAGTTTGTCCCAGTCCAAAAGGAAAACAGACAAATGAAGATGAGAAACCCATGGTTTAATCAGAGATGTAGGCTAGCTAAGCAGCACAGTAAAAGGGCATGGAGAAACTATAGGATTAACAGGACACTGGAGACTGAGAAAGATACCAGAATGCCAGGAATGAATATGTCAGGATGAAAAGAGAGGCAGAAAGACAATACGAAAATGACATCGCAAGCAAGGCAAAGACTCAGCCTAAATTGTTGCATAACCACATCAGGAGAAAAACAACAGTAAAGGAACAGGTTATGAAATTAGGGATGGGGGCGGAAGGATTCACTACAAATGACAAGGAAGTGTGTGAGGAAATGAATAAGAAATTCCAGGAGGTCTTCACCATATAGCAAGGAGAAATTCCAGAGATAAGTGAGGGAATAGCTAACCAGAAACCACTGGAAGAGTTTGAGATTACCAGTGGGGAAGTAAGGAAGTGTTTACTAGAGTTGGATGTGACAAAGGCTATAGGCCCAGATGGAATCTCCCCTTGGATACTAATGGAAGGAGCAAAAGAACTGTGCCTACCACTCACCATAGTGTATAACAAATCACTGGCAACAGGGGAACTGCCAGATATTTGGAAAGCAGATAATAACACAGTCCCGATATCCATGAAAGGGGATAGACAGGAGGCACTGAACTACAGGTCAGTGTCCCTAACCTGCATACCATGCAAGCTGATGGAGAAGATTGTGCGAAAAACACTAGAGGAGCATCTGGTGCGAAGGAACTTTGTAACATAGCATCAACATGGGTTCATGGATGGCAGGTCCTGCCTCACAGGGTTACTTGAATTCTACGACCAGGCAACAAAAATAAGGCAAGAAAGAGAAGGGTGGGCAGACTGCATATTTTTGGATTGTCAGAAAGTTTTTGATACAGTGCCACACAAGAGGCTAGTGCGAAAGTTGGAGATGCAGGCTGGAGTGAAAGAGAAGGTACTCCAGTGGATAGAGGAGTACCCAAGCAACAGGAGACAACGAGTCTATGTGAGGGGTGAGGTCTCAGGTTGGCGAGACGTTACAAGTGGAGTCCCGCAGGGGTCAGTCCTTGGACCTTTACTGTTTCTGGTATATGTAAATGATCTCCCAGAGGGTATAGATTCGTTCCTCTCAATGTTTGCCGACGATGCAAAAATTATGAGGAGGATTGAAACAGAGGATGATAGTAGGAGGCTACAAGATGACCTAGATAGACTGAGTGAATGGTCCAACAAATGGTTGTTGAAGTTCAACCCGAGTAAATGCAAAGTAATGAAACTAGGCAGTGGAAACAGGAGGCTAGACACAGGATACAGAATAGGAGATGAAGTACTTAATGAAACAGAGAGAAAGATCTAGGAGTTGATATCACACCAAACCTGTTTCCTGAAGCCCACATTAAGAGAATAACGTCAGCGGCATATGAGAGGCTGGCTAACATCAGAACGGCGTTCAGGAACCTGTGTAAGGAATCATTCAGTATCTTGGACACCACATATGTAAGACCAATCATGGAGTATGCGGCCCCAGCATGGAGCCCGTACCTTGTCAAGCACAAGACGAAGCTGGAAAAAGTCCAAAGGTATGCTACAAGACTAGTACCAGAACTAAGAGGCATGAGTTATGAGGACAGCCTGCGGGAAATGCACCTTACCACACTGAAAGACAGAAGAGTAGGGGGGACATGATCACAACCTACAAAATCCACAGGAGAATCGACCGGGTAAACAAGGATGAACTATTCAACACTGGAGGGACGCGAACAAGGGGACACAGGTGGAAGCTGAGCACCCAAATGAGCCACAGAGACATTAGAAAGAACTTTTTCAGTGTCAGAGTAGTTAGTAAATGGAATACACTAGGAAGTGAGGTGGTGGAGGCTGACTCCATACACAGTTTACTGAGAACATTACACACATCCCACCACACTACCACACACCCCACCACACTACCACACCCCCCCAAACTACCACACTACCACACACCCCACCACACACCCTACCACACACCCCACCACACTACCACTCAACCCCACCACACTACCACACATCCCCACCACACTACCACACACCCCACCACACTTACACACACCCTATAACACTACCACAATACCCCCACCAAACTACCACACACCCACCACACTACCACACAACCCAGCACACTACCACACACCCCACCACAACACCACGCAACCCCACCACACTACAACACATCCCCACCACACTACCACACTCCCCCACCACACTACCACTCACCCCACCACACTGCCACACAACCCCACCACACTACCTCACATCTCACAACGCTACCTCTCACCCCACCACACTACCACATACCCCACTGTGAGGAGATGGTTCACCAGCTCACTTACAAAAGTGCTCTTATGCCTGTGGGAGCCAGTACACTTGTTAAGTGCACTTGTTAAGTGGGCGGACTTAAGTTTGGTAACCAGCAACCGAAACATCTAGTGTTTGGGCGCATGTGAGAGCCCCAGTCACCAGCAGTCCATAAATGTTACCCTGGCTGGGGTAGCATGTCTGTGGACAGTGCTAGAGCCGATAGCATCTCCTTGTATGGCTTGGAGCGAGACTCAACTTTGCGCGGGAACAGCTAGGCCGCAGGCGTGGGTGAGCTGTGGGCCTCCAGCGCTCGAGTCGTCGTCATGGAAACAGCCGCCATCTTAGTAAACATCTTGAGCCGCCATGTTGGTCGGCCATCTTTGAGCTGCCCTAGGGGCTATGCTACACCGTCGCTGACTGGATGAGAGGGGTAGGCCGCTGTATGCCTTCCTCTCATTGGTTATTTCGAGGAGGACGCAGGAATCGTCGGTGTGAGCATCATTCTGAACCCAGCTGCCACTCTGTCAAGACGCTTCTCTGTACTCAATTCGGCCAAATTGAGTATAGGGCGCCGTGGTGGCTGGACTACTCAACTGCTTCACATCCTGCTTCACCAACGACAGCGGTCATCACAGAATCCGGCCGAAGTCGTCGTTTGGAGGGGAGAAAGACATTGTGAACAGTGAGTGGGTAGAGAAGATTTTGTGATCTGGGATCATGGGGAATGTGCATACGAGCAGTAACAGACTCGTAGATCCCATACCAGTGATGATTAGACTTGCTAGTGCTCTGTAGCAGTCGATGGGAACGGGGAAATTCGTGTCAGGCAGATTTCCCATGTTTGTGTGAGACGCTATCGTTGTGTGCGTCACCTGGGTACGAACGCTACACCTCACTGGTGGGTCGAGGGTGCGAACCGAGCTGTGTTGTGAGTGGGAGGGGTTCGAGTGCGCGCCAATTGTATGAAAAATACCACATGAGGTACCACTACCGTGAGCGAGCCAGCCACCCGTAGCGGGGTGCCTGATGTATGGGAATGGTGTGTAAGCCAGCAGTATGAATGAGTAAGTACCTATGTGTCTATTTCTGGTGATCAGTTAGTCTCTAAAAGCTTGAATTCGAGGTCAAGTGTTCCGTCACATTGTCACAGAGCACCTGTGGAGGTGGAGTGAAGTGTGAACGAGGAGATAATCACCCTTGTTGTCATCTTGTCTGTCCAGAGGGACTTACGTCTGGTATACACAGACGTACAGTGTGTGTGTATGTGTATGTACACACGGGAACAGAGTATACATAGATTAACCAAGGACTGAGAGGATGTCCATGTAATAATTATATTATTCCATTGTGGTAATTATTCATTTTTGATCGTCCGTGGGATGGAGTGATATCATTTCCATGTGTGGTCTTGCAGGTGTGGAATTCCAACACTGAGCGCTCAGATATGTGTAACGCCAGTGATTCCCGGCAATGATTATTGTGGAGTGTACCACAGTGTGGTCTAAATTTCTTGTATTGTTCCCAGGGCCGTGACAAGTGTGATTTATATATATATATATATATATATATATATATATATATATATATATATATATATATATATATATATATATATATATATATATATATATATATATAACACACACATATATATATATGTGTGTGTGTATTGTAGTTGCAGTATTAAAGTAATTTTGGTAGAATTTGGCGAGTGACAAGGCTGTCTGGAGAGACCGCCATCGCTCTGTCGAGTAACGTAAGTCTCGAGAGTGTTTATCGACATGCGTGATCGATAAATCACTCACCCATGTGATTTAGGAGTGCGAGATCTCCTTAGTGTTCCCAATAACATTTGATAGCTGTAGGCTACATGTATCAGCAGTAATTATATATATATATATATATATATATATATATATATATATATATATATATATATATATATATATATATATATATATATATATATATATGTATATATATATATATATATATATATATGTATGTATATATATATATATGTATATATATATATATGTATATATGTATATATATATATATATATATATATGTATATATATATATATATATATATATATATATATATATATATATATATATATATATATATATATATATATATATATATATATATATATATATATATATATATATATATATATATACATGCCGCACCTGACACCCAGCCTCTTTCCAGCCAAGAAGATGGCCACCCAAGAGGAAACTGTCAAGTGTGTGACAGACGGTATCGTCTCAATTCAAATGGAACTGTCCGCTATCATTCTCTCAATTCAGGTGGTTGTCTAGGGTCTAGGCGCCTGCCCCGGGGCAGTGACGATGGACAACCTGCTGCAGGAGCGAGGAACAATACCTCCCTCAACTTCATTTCAGCAGATAATCTGCTTGAAGCAATCAAAGCGACGTCCACCAGGACCTTGCCCCACATCCCCAAGGCTGCCCGTCATCAAGTAGCAGCCAAACTCACCAGTCTGCTGACAAAGGTCAACAATGCTCCTAGAACCATTAGAGCATGGCACAATCTCCTTCTATTTGGGAATGCATGCCTAGCATTACCGCCCAGGAGAGACAAGTCATTAGCAACCTCTGTAATCAGAGCACTTAATGAATTCCCCAGAGCAGACAACCTGGTCCGCCTCCCCCCTCGTGCCAAGAACACCAGCCGCAGGACGACCAACAATAACTCATCTGAGAACCACAAAATGAGAGCACAGATCACCAGGAAAATAGAAGAGGGCAATACCACAGGTGCCATCAGAATCATGACCAGCGATGACACTATTGCCCCCAGGAACGCGACGACAGCAGAGGCTCTTCAAGACAAACACCCACCCAGAGCCCCCGACAGCAGCAGGGATCCCCAGGAAAACAATGCTGGCATAGAACCCTTGACTGTTCGAGAATCTGAGGTGTACAAAGCAGCCATGTCTTTCCCAACAGGTTCAGCAGGGGGCTTTACAGGCCTAAGACCCCAGCACATCAAACAAATGCTGAACCCGGTGCTTGGAGATGCTGCAAAGGACCTTCTAGTGGAACTTACCAGATTCTCCAACATGTGTTTGGCTGGCGGCATCCCTGAGGACATCAGGCCTGTCTTTTATGGAGCAGCACTCTGTGCTCTAAAGAAGAAGGATAGGGGTATCAGGCCCATTGCCGTTGGCAACACCCTCCGACGCCTTGTAGCTAAGGCTGCAGTGAGATCTATCAGCCAGGAAGCAGCCACCTTGCTGAAACCTCATCAGCTCGGGTTTGGGATCCCCCTAGGTTGTGAAGCTGCAGCACATGCAGCGCGGGCTTACATTGTTGATCTCCCGGACCAGAAGGCACTAGTAAAGCTTGACTTCAAAAATGCCTTCAATCAAGTCAGACGAGACGCTGTCCTCAGGGCTGTACACAACCATTTCCGTCCCCTTTACCCATTCATCCGATCGTGCTACAGTGGGGACTCTAAGCTTCTTTTTGGGGAGCATGAAATAAACTCCTGTGAAGGTGTCCAACAAGGTGACCCCTTAGCCCCCCTCCTTTTCTGCCTAGCTATCAAAGAGGTCACTGATAGTCTGACAAGCGAGCTAAACATCTGGTACCTGGATGATGGCACTCTAGCTGGAACTCCGGAAACCATTTTGGGGGATATAAGGAAAATCCAGGAGCAGGGAGCAGCCTTAGGCCTCATTCTCAATGCATCCAAATGTGAAATAATCTCCCGCAACCCAGACATCACTGGGCAAATACAAAATGCTCTTCCAGACATTCTCGTTGTCGAGCCACCGGACTGCACTCTCCTGGGTGCCCCCATTGGCCCACGAGCAATCGAGGAGGTCCTGGCTGCAAAAATCACTGAACTAAAGAGAATGCAGGACAGGATTGACAAGATTGATGCCCATGATGCTCTCTTTCTCCTTACAAGATGCCTGTCTCTCCCTAAGTTGACCTACTTTCTGAGATGTTCTCCATCCTACAGCAGCCCTAAGTTAAATGTGTATGACACCCTTCTGAGGTCCATGCTGGTGAAAGTCCTGAACCTGCCATTGGACGACTCTCAGTGGGAGCAAGCAACCCTTCCTGTAAGACTCGGCGGCCTTGGTGTCCGCACAGCCTCCCAAATTGCTCTACCAGCCTTCCTTTCCTCCTCTCATGCATCGCACGACCTCGTCAGAGATATTTTACCTGCAACCCTGAGAGATTCAGCAGGAATACACGATCCTGCTTTCACTGAATGTTCAAATCAGTGGGATGTTCTTGCAGCCCCAGCAACCATTATTGAGCCAACAAAACAACACAAACAGTCCGGCTGGGACCAATCTCTAGTGGAAAAAGTAGCTGATGCCATGCTAAGCGTCGCAACATCAGACAAGGAGAAAGCCCGCCTCAGAGCAGTGCGTGCCCCCCATGCAGGAGACTTCCTCCTGGCAGTACCCATGTCTGCAATGGGCACGCGCCTAGATCCAGAATCCCTTCGTGTAGCAGTGGCCCTCCGCCTTGGTGCCCCAATTCACACTGAATACAAGTGTATTTGCAACAGGGTGGAAGCAGACCAATACGGACTGCATGGGTTGCATTGCGGAAGCACAAAGGGCTGGCATGCAAGACACAACGAGGTCAATGACATCATCAAGAGAAGCCTCGTCTCAGCTGGGTGCCCAGTGGAGAGAGAACCTCGCATCCTAGGGGTCCAAAACCCGGATTTCCCAGCACTTCGCCCTGATGGCATCACCATATACTCATGGAAGGAGGGTAGACAGTTGGTGTGGGACTACACATGTGTATCCACCATGGCTGACACCTATGTACACTTGGGAGCTGATCAAGCAGGTGGGGCGGCCAACCACAGGGAAACAGCAAAATCACTCAAGTACAGGCGACTGGAAGGTCAATACCTCTTTGTTCCCATAGCGTCTGAGACGCATGGCCCCTGGGGCAAGAGTGCCTTGGGATTTCTGAAGGAATTGGGGTCCAAGCTCATTGACGTCACCAGAGACCCAAGGGCTTCCAGTTTTTTATTTCAGCGTCTCAGTGTGGCGATCCAGAGGGGAAATGCTTGCTGCGTCCTCGGTTCCTGTCCAGAAGCAGAGGAGCTTCAAGAGATCCATAACCTTTAGGCATTTGTCTTGTATGTTTTGTAACCTTTAAATACACAATAAAGGAAAAAAAAAAAAAAAAAAAAAAAAAAAAATATATATATATATATATATATATATATATATATATATATATATATATATATATATATATATATATATATATATATAATCGTAGTGTCACGGTGCCTAGTGTTATTGTGTTATTTACTGTGATGATTGCAAATTGGGGGACCTATGTTCAAGGGGTTATTGAGAGCACTGTTGGTCATTTGCAAGAGTAAATAAGTGTGTGCAGGATTCTAATATTTGGGAATTAGAGTACTTGCCGTGTGTGTTATTGCAAAGGGGTTGTCATTGTTAGTGATTGTTGCTGGAGTTGAGCAATCACCGTATGTGATTGCAGTTCAGTAAAGTCATTGTGGGGCAGTGTTCTAGAGGGTTCATGTCCTGTATGTTATTTTACTAGGTTCTGCAGTATTGTCATTGCAACCGGATTGTAACGTAAATCACTGATTTGTTAGTGTGATTTGTCATTGTCGTGGGTGAACTCGGCTGTAGACGAGTACTGGGGTACACATATATTCTCCTGTTATCTGGTAGGACACCGAAGTCCAGTATTCAGTGAGGTGATTGCGAGGCAATTAATATAACGTAACCAAGGGAACGCACATTGCTTTAAGAGAATTTGTTCTTTGACAATTTGAGTAATGTAGAATACGTTTGGGGTAATTTACTTTCCTGCAAGCAGCTACGGTAGTCTCAAGGAGCCTAGCCATCAGCCAGATAAGAATTAGAGTATTGTCTGTCGTAATTAACGGTCAGTGGGCCGGGTAATTGACGTGTTTCAGGAACTCAAAGTAATTAACCTCGATCCTTGTTTGATCGACTCACACGAAGGCTACATTGTTCCATTAATGTAACGTCGTTATTTATCTGCCCGGAAGTACCGGCACTTGATTGACTCGTGGGAGGAGTAACGTCATTTTAGAATAACGTAAACTGTTACTGTTAATCAATTCAGGTGGCTAATTACTGTTATTAGCCACCTGAATTGGTCTGAGTATGGAAGGCTCAGACGGAATTCATACCTTAATGTAAATTGCTGAGCCAGTGTGAAAGGTTGCGTATTTTAATTGTTTAATTATTGATCTTGAGGATAGTAATTAATTACTCTAAAGGTAATCACGAGTGATTACCGTTCTCTTAGCACTTTGGACATTGTAAATCAGAGTTTACCATCGCTGAGTGATTAATAACCGATTAACGTAAATTAACGTAACTAGTAAAGAGATTAATCAGCTGTCTGGAAGTACAGGGATTAATGGGATTTTCTCACTGAATGCTCGACGGGTAGAGTGTTGTGTAATTTCCGCGTTACTAGTGACAGTTGTAAGAGTTATTAATTTAATGTAAATATTATTGTGTTATTAACGTAAATCAATTGTTATTGATTGTTGATCGTCGGGGGGACGGAGTGTTAACATAAGAATTAATATGAAGAAGGGTTGCTGGAGTTGCCAGTGAACCCATTAGTCATTGTTGTCATTGAAAGGCTACTGATTTTATTGCATTGCAACCGCTATTGCAGGTGTAGACTGCACTCAGGCGTAGAACAGTAGGAAGTTACTGGAGACGTGTTTCAGAACCTACTGTGTCATTTGTTGTAATTGTGATTATATATCTGTTAGTTCTTGTATCTTGTTGATTCCTCTGTGTTCACGCTTATGTTCGAGTTAGTTCATTATGCAGTCCGAGGGGCTGGTGTCTAGCTGTCATTGATAGTGTCACAGGAAGGATTTCGAGTAACGTCATTGATATTTCTTTTTGTTTTGTTGTAGTAGTTAGTACTTTATTGAATAAACTAAGTTGTTATGTTGAACACTGTCTTTTCGTTACACCCCCACACATTATTATTGCCCTGTAAGTGTACTGTCACACTCGACTATAACAATTGAGACTGATTCAGAGTTTTGGACCAAATATACGGCACCACACAACAATAAATTATTGTTGTGAGAGCCCAGGACCAACTCATTAGATTCATTTCGGCGAATGGCGAAGGTCAGCGACCAAGTGGAGGGGATTTTAGTTTTATTGGGTGTCTCAGCGTTTGCTCCCGCCTAGTCAATTGTTCATATATGGTCCTAGAGTGAGGAATGAGCAGCTTACTACACTTTGTGTGTTAGCTAAGCAAGTCTTTCCTCAGGCGACCTAATTGAATATCACGACAAGAATAAATGTTAAGGAATAAATAAAATTCTTAGAAATTTTCCGAGCTCAATTCCTCAACCATTTCACTTATTCCATTAATCTCAAACTCTCACACTGTGATCACTCATTCCCACGGGAGATTCGAGAACGATTTCCCTTATGTCTGAATCGTTCACAGTAAATACTAGGTCGAGTCTTGCTGGTTCATCGTTGCCTCTCATTCTCTTGGGACCCTTGACAGGCTGACTTAAAAAGTTTCTAGTCGCCACCTCCAACAGTTTTGCTCTTCATGTTTCCTCACCTCCAAATTGGGGATTAAAGTCCCCAATTATGAGCAGATGGGAGCAATTTCTACAGGCAGCAGCGGTTGCTCTCTCAATTATAGTGCTAACTGCTATGTTGTTTCTGTCATACTCTTGCCTGGGTCTTCTTTCATTTGGTGGTGGGGTTATATATGACTGCTACTACTACTACTCTTGATCCTCCCATCGTCATGGTACCTGTTATAAAGTCTCTGAACCCTTCACATCCCAGAATAACCATCTCCTCGAAACTCAATTCCTTTCTCATCAGTAGAGCCACTCCGCCTCCTCCCCTTCCTTTCCTCTCTTTACCTATTACACTGTAGTCCTGGGAAAACACTGCATTCATTATGATTACTGAGAGTTTTGTTCTGTGAGTCCAATTACATTTGGGTTTACTTCCTGTGCTCTTTCCCTAAGTTCAGTTGTCTTGCTTGTAACCCCATTTATGTCCGAGTGCATTACATTGAAGCTGACTCTCCTCTGTCTATTCTCAGTTTCTATTGATTCTCCTGGAGTTGGAGGGCAGGAGGTGTCATGGGGTGGGAGGGCCTAGCAAGGAGGACCTGGGAGGCTAGAAGGGTATTAGGTGGTGTGGCTGAAGGCGTCTAGGGTTGAGGGTTAATTAGGGCATGGGATGAGGAAGCAGGAGGGGCATGTGGTGGGAGATCACGGGTTGGGGTTTGCAGGGGAGACTGGGTTGGGTTGACCGGGAGGCTGGGGGTTGGGGAGGGAAAAGGAGCCTGGGGAGGGGTGGGGTCAAGGAGGAAGGGGGGGTTGGGGTAGGAAGGAGAGCTTGGGATGGCGGAACTGGGAAGGGCATGGGCTGGAGAAACAAGGGAAGGTCAAGGGGTGAAGGAACAGGGAGGGCCTGTGGAAGGGGGTTGGGGAAGAAGACGGGCATGAGGGGGGGGAACATGGTGGGCCTGGGGTCAGGAAACAGGGAGGGGGCATGGTCTGAAGAGGAACCTCTTTGTCTGGGGAGGTGCAGGTGATTGTTGAGGGATGGCTATTGAGATGGATGGTGAGAGGCTTCTGTTATAAACAACCCTGGGGTTACTGGCTTGTTGGTGGGGGGATTCCCACTCCCCTCTGAGGTTCCTGGAGCTATTGATCTGAGTCTTGTGACTCCCATATTCTAAACCCTTTCTTTGCCTCTCCTCCTTGCTTCTGCAGCCTTCCTTCTCTCTTCCCTCGTCATGTACCTTTGCAGAGAGACGTCATCACATCCCCCGAACCTCATAAATCTGCTCTTTCTGGATAGGATTTTTTCTTTTATTACCTCGTTCATTAGAACTACCCTTATCAGTCGTTTCCTTTTCTTCTTTTTAGATGCCCAGTCTGAAAACCTTCTCTATGTTGCAATTTGCCTCTTTCATATCCAATCTCTTCAAGATCTCTTTCATTGTTGTTCGGTCCCCCCTTCTCATCTCCTCCCGACTGGATCCTTCTGGTTCCTGTACTCCTACAATTATAACTGTTTTTTTCCTTTCCAACATTTGTTCAGTACATTTTGCACCTTCCTGTGAGGTAGCTGCTTTCATAGCTTCTGCCTCTAAAGCAGGCTTGCCACTTTGAATGTTTTGCAGTATTTCTGCAAACGAGAGTCCCCCCTGGAAGGCGCCCTCCATCAGCTTCGTACCCTATCTCCAGGAGGTTGCATACCCTGTACTGGTTTGAATTCTGATTTTTCCCTCAGTCTCTTTATCTTCTCCTTGGCTTCCACCAACTCACTTTTTTGGCTATGTATTAATGCTTTCATTTCCTGCAGGTCTCTGCTGAATCCCACTTTCATTTCCTGCAGGTCACTGCTGAATCTCCCTAATGTCTGGCTGATCCATTCACAGATAGTATGCACCATTCTTCCCTGTCCCTGTCTGTGGTGATGTCCCTCGATCATTTTCCCTGGCTGAGGGGGTATGGGGATTGTCATTTGTATCCAATTTAATATGTATGTACTTTTCCCCTAATCAATATTATTATTATTATTATTATTATTATTATTATTATTATTATTATTATTATTATTATTATTATTATTATTATTATTATTATTATTATTATTATTATTATTATTATTATTATTTTTATTATTATTTGCATTATTATTATTATTATTATTAACGGAAGAAGACCATTATGAAACAATAGCTGACTTTACTAGGGTGGACCGATAGTTCCAGTCCTGCCATCGTCAGTTAGCCAAAATAACCTTTATAAGCATCGTACACCATAAACTTTTGCAATATAATGTTGGAAATATTAGCTCAATTAAAGAGTAACATTGTTGCCATCACCATTCAACCAATATAACCATAAATGGTATGTAACTGATGATATTAGAGAATTGACTGAAGGAACATCGTTGTCGTCATCAATTAACAATGACCTTCACAGATGCTCTGAACACCACTATTAGTTATCTTACCATTTCAGCTTAAGGCATGAGCAACACGATGCTACGCCTGAATATATTATTATGATTTAAGATATCCTGCTTCACAGTAGTTGTTAGTAAAATGTATAATGACAAGTAAAATGACTTGAGAAGAGAGCAATATTGTGTTTTCATTGTCAAATAAAGAAGATGATGTCAAATAAAGATGAAATGTCCATGTAGTACGGGCTATGGTGAGCCCGTAAATGTGTTCAGTTATTCGCGATAACCTTGTTACTGTGATATTTGGGTCAAAGTTTTAAATATTGGTATGGATTCCTCCTTTTTCCCTATTTCTTTTTCCCTTCTATTTTAGTGCACTGGTTTTAGTCTTGTTTTAATAACATTATCTTGGTGGCGGATATAGATGCAGAATGCTCACTAATGAGTTCCATTCCTCTACGGCTTTTCTAATCAATGTAGTCGCTATGGAATGTGCATCTAATGCAGCTGCTGTCGTTGGATTAATGTTGAGTTTGATCAGCAGGTCTTCAGTAGCTTCACATTCCAGTAAGTAGTGTAGCAGGGGCGCCTCTGCTTCTGTTCCACAGATATGACACTCTTTAACTATTGGGTTTATTACCTCCCAGCAGCACTTGTAACCAAGTCTGAGTCTGTGTATGGTTACTGCAATGTCTCTGGAAATATTTTTGCCAGGCTTGAATGAGTAGTAACCAGTGGCTTGTTGTGGTATATCGCAGTGAATCTTCCTTCTGCTACTTTGGCTCTATGAGACGAGGGAGGCCAGGGCATGAGTAATGCAAGAGAGATGAGGAGACGGAAATCTAAGAGGAAGAAAAGAGCAAGGGAAAAGGTACGGTTGGTAAGGTGTAATAAAGGGAGTAATAATAGGTATAATAATGGGAACGTGAGAGAAAAAAGAAAAAGAAAGAGAGAAAGAAAGAGAAAAGAGAAAAATGAAAGGTAGGCTTATGTTAGGTCACGTATGTTAGAAAGTTTAGAACATTTGAGTATATACCGTGAAAGGGAAGAGTCAACATCAACAAAGCCAGGACTCAGGTTCATGTTGGGTAGGGTGTGTATCAGAACTGATTCTACAAGATGGCGTCTGTGTAGAGTAGAGGCAGGAAAGATTATTTTTGAGGAAGACCAATCAATATGATGATTAGAATCCCTAACATGGCAGAAGAGAGCGCTGTTTGTGTCTGTAGACTTAACACTTCTTTTGTGTTTTTAAGTCTGTCATTAAGTGTATGCCCAGTTTCACTAAAATATTGAAGAGGACAAGACGAGCAAGAAATGGAGTAGACACCAGCAGCATTAGAAGCAGGAGGACCAGTGTGAACTAGATATGAAGGGAAGGCGGAGCACATTGCTGCTAGTGTTGGAAGCAGGTTTAGGATGAAAGAAATTTCTTTTAGCTTCAGAATAGACACAGTTCATAAATATTAAAAGGGTAACCAAGGGGAGAGAATGATTTGTAAATAAAGGAAATTTTAGAATTAACAAACTGAGGGTCGCAGATGTGTAGAGCGCAGAGGAAGAGAGAGACGAGGACACTTTTCTTAACAGAAGGAGGATGGTAGGAAAAGGAGTGAATGTACATGTCACTATGCATGGGTCTGCGGTAGACAGAGAAAAAGAACCCGGGCACAGAGCTGTGAACGTGAACGTCAAGAAAAGGAAGGAGGGAATTAGATTCCCATTCAACTTTGAAATGTATTGAAGGTGCCAGATTGTTCAGAGAGGAGAGGAGAAGAAAAGCTGGAAAAGGCTAAGGTCATGGGGCCATTAAGCAAAAATATCATCAACATAGCGAAGCCAGAGAGAGGGACGAGTATCAGTAGAGGGAAAAAGAACAGTTTCAAAGTATTCCGATAAGAGATGAGCATGAACAGGGGAAAGAGGGGAACCTAAAATTTTTGAGAAGTATTTACTGTTGAAAGAGAATGAGTTAGAATCAACACAGAGTCTGATGAGTTCGAGGAAAACGTCAGTGGGAAGCAAGAGAGGAAGAAGGCCCTCAGTCGCCTTCTGTCTAAGGAAAGAGAGAACGTCATCGAGGGGGAACAGTAGTGAACAGAGAGTCGACATCAAGACTAGGCATCTTACAGGAGGGCTGTAGGCGCAGTCTTTCTATGAGTGCCCTGAGAGTGACGAAGGTGGGCAGGAGAAAATGACCAAGGTAAGGAATCAAAGTTTTAGCTAGCCAGGAGGCAAGAGGGTAGTCGACAGAGCCCCCTTGAAGAAATGATAGGGCGAAGAGGAGCACCAGGTTTATGAGTCTTAGGTTGACCGTACATATAAGGAAGAGAAGGACAGATGACTCGAAAACGATTAATAAGATCGAAGTCAGGAGGGTAAGGACGAGAGAGCTGTCTTAGTTTGCGGTTGAAGGAAGTTTTATGGCCATCCAAAAAGTTAGAAGTCAGGGAAGTAAGACATTTGTTCTCTGGAGGTAGTCCACACGGTCAAGGACAACCACCGAATTGCCTTTGTCGGAAGGAAGGATAAGAATGGAGTTGTTACATTTCAGGGAGGCAAGGGCAAGCGGGAAGTAAAATAAAGGGGCAAGGAGCTCAAAAAATATTCGAATATAATACAAATTAATTGAAAGCGTTACACAAATCACGATTTTTTTGGCAACAGCATCGTGAATGTTTCATCCCAATACGTTACAAAATAGATTTTATTTGACTATTTGCCCAAAAATGGGCAGATAACACAATTAAAAATGAATATGGAATTATGATGTATATTGTTATATCATATAACTACGTTGCCCAATGTCAATATTTGTTAATATCACCAATGTCCATTTTTTTAGGGGGGAGGACAATTTTTTTTTATAGATTTGTGGTATTTTATCTCCTTTGTTAATAATCTGATTTTGCTGTAGCTTCTACATCTTCGAGAATGCACACCCATCACTATGTATGTAACAATTACTTTATTTTCTACTAGCTGTACCCGGCCACACGTTGCTGTGGTTCAGCAACGCATATGTGTTGCTGAGTCACAGTAACCTTCCCCTGTCTTACAGTCCTCCCAAACATTCCCCCCTCCTCCCCCGTTCCTTCGTCCTCCCAACCATTCCTCACTCCCTCGTTCCTTTTTCCCTCCCCTTCATACTCCACTCCAGCATCCCCTCGTCCACTTAACCATTCCCTACTCCACAAACCCCTCGTCCTCCCCACAATCTCCTACTCCCCGTCCCCTCGTCCTCCCTACCATCCCCCCTCCCCCGTCCTCCCTACCATTCCCTCTCATCCCCCGTCCCCTCATCCTCCCCACTATCCGCCACTCTCCTGTCCCCCATGTCATCCCAACCATTCTCCATTCCCCTCGTCCCCACCATCCCCAACTCCCCTGTCCCCTCGTCCTCCCCACCATTCCCCACTCCCTAGTTTGATGATCAAATGATCTGATGTTCCCATCAGAAAATTGGGAACATCAAATGATCTGGGGCTAGATTCACAAAGAAGTTAGGCAAACACTTACGAAACTGTACATATCTTCTCAATCTTTGGCAGCTTTGTTTACAATTATTAAACAGTTAATGAGGTCCGAATAACCAGGAGGCTGTTTATAAAAATAACAACAGTTGATTGACAAATTTTCATACTTGTAAACTGTTTAATAAATGCAACTAAAGCCATCAAAGATTGAGGAACGATGTACACTTTCGTAAGTACTTGCATAACTGCTTCGTGAATCTGGCCCCAGATGTCCCCATCACTGAAATATAAGAAAAAAAGTTCAAAAAACGAAATGAAATTAACGAAAAAATAGAAAAATAAACTGTACTCAAGAAATGAACGGTATGGTTAACAACACAGCTCAATTCCAACGCAATGTCACACAAAATAATTGAATCAAAAGTAATATAAATCGAAATTTAAGAAAATTCCATTTATCAATGAAATCAGAAACATTGAAATGGAATCGTAACATATTTAGCATAGCATGTGTTGATCTTATGTGCAACAGATGGCGCTGTTTTTCAAAAATGCATGTTTTTACCTGTCACAGGGGGGAGCAGCTATATAGTAGGCATGTGAAAAAACGCGCCTATTCGAATGCAACGTTGTGTCAAAATTTCAAAACAATCAGTGAAGAACTTGCAGAGATTACAGCGTGTGTTGCTCATACGACCAACAGATGGCGTTGTTTTTCAAAATAAGCATGTTTTTTCTTGTCACAGGTGAGGCATGTATATAACAGGTATATAAAAAGATGCACCTATTCGAATGCAACGTTGTGTCAAAATTTCAACGCAATCGGTAAAGAGGTTTCAAAGATTTCCCTCACATGAAACACTGTTTGTCAGAAAAAGCATGTTTTTTTTTTACCGTCACAGACGTGACATCTATATAATATGTATATAAAAACCTGCTCGGATGAGAATGGAATGTGGTGTGAAAATTTCAAAGCAATCAGTGAAGAAATTCCGGAGATTAGCGATTATAAACAAACGAACATTTCCATTTTTATTTATATAGATTGCATAAAAATACTTGTATAATAGACATAACCCAAGATGTAAGAAGATTATAAATTTTTGGAGCAATCCACATAAAAACGGAAAAATCTACCAAGAATACCCAAATTATGGAACTATTCACCTACCCACCATGAGAGTAGGAACAAGACCGGAACATGAAGATGCCAACATAGAAGACATTGCTCAACATGCTATGAACAATTCACGTGAATCATGGGCCTGACGTGCTTTGGGCCCTATTTTCGCCTTTTTCTTCAAACTTTAACGCCTTACTTTTCTCCCCTTTATGCCTTATTCTTGTCCCATTTGTATTGGTCTACTTGGTCTACACCTGACACCCTCCCCCCTAATGGTATAAATCCAATATCCTTTGTACTTTAAAATCAATTGAGAATGAACCATGTAGGTTCGAAACGGTGAGTAATTTTATAACAAGTGTAATACAGTCTACAATTATTTATTGATTTTTCTTTACCTCGAACAAATGTAGTGATCTGTACACAGCTCATAACCCTCCTCTTCCCCTAGATATGGCCTGAGACGCCTGGACAGTGTCCCTTGCCTGCCCTTGACGTGTTTATGACCGATGTCGGCTCGAAGGAAGGGAAGGGAGAACAGGAGAAGGAAAGGCGAACGAGAGGAGGTAAGGGGAAGGAGAAGTGGAAGGGGGAAGGGGAGGGCTATTATCTGTGTACTGATCACTAAACGAAGATGACTTTTGAAGAACTTCTCTTCCAATTAAACCAAGATGTAAGAGCACTGTTCATAGGGATAGAAGCCCTAAACAAGAAAATAATCAATACAGAATATGCAATCATATTCAGTGCAACATGTATAAATGAATACCTGCTGCCAGTATTCACCAATATAACTCCACATGACCCAGCAGTCTGCAACACAGAGTTTACAGATATATGTAGGCAAGATGTTAGGGGCCGAGAGGACAGTACGCTAGACATGTGATACTGTGGTCCCGGGTTCGATCCCGGGCGCCGGCGAGAAACGATGGGTTTCTTTCACCCTATGCCCCTGTTACCTAGCAGTACATATGTACCTGGGAGTTAGTCAGCTGTCACGGGCTGCTTCCTGGGGGTGGAGGCCTAGTCGAGGACCTGGCCGCGGGGACACTAAAGCCCCGAAATACACTCAAGATAACCTCAAGATAAGAAGATCTCATACAGCATCAACTTAACGCGAAGAAGGAAGCCCTCCAAACCCTTACAGAGCAGTCTGAATAGCAGTTAAATAAATGGATCTAGTACGATATCCCCAACCAACTCAAGCACACCATCAACAGTGAACTACTCAAACTAAAACAACAACACAAAACCTATTTACAAACTAAGACCCTCCGAAAATTGACAGCCCTAAACGATGGACAGTTAAAGATCCCTCGTCCAAAGGATGGCTACATAAACCTCGCAACTTACGATCTTACTAAGGACCAACACGACCTCACTAAACTTGGTCTAAACTGTCAATTATTTTCAAAACCAAAAAAGCATCAAAAACGCCTTGCGGAAAATCAGCTTTCTGATGTCCAAAATATATATATTTTTTAAATTTAAAGCTTGTCTAGTCAATCTCCATCTCAACTTCATTCATCACAAAATAATTATTACTGTGTGACAGATTTTTAGACCTTGTTACTCACAATGCAACGTAACGTGGAAAATCAGCTATCTACTATCCAAAATAAATATCAGTTTTGAAATATAAAGCACAATCGACTTGGGAATGGTCCAGGATAGACCGAAACATCGTCGTACCTTCATTTTCTAGGGTGAGGATTGGTCAACATGCAAAGCGTGTCTAGTCCTTTACATCCAACACCAAATGAATATTATTGTGTGTGTGTGTGTGTGTGTGTGTGTGTACTCACCTAGTTGTGCTTGCGGGGGTTGAGCTCTGGCTCTTTGGTCCCGCCTCTCAACCGTCAATCAACAGGTGTACAGATTCCTGAGCCTATTGGGCTCTATCATATCTACACTTGAAACTGTGTATGGAGTCAGCCTCCACCACATCACTTCCTAATGCTTTCCATTTGTCAACCACTCTGACACTAAAAAAGTTCTTTCTAATATCTCTGTGGCTCATTTGGACGCTCAGTTTCCACCTGTGTCCCCTTGTGCGTGTGCCCCTTGTGTTAAATAGCCTGTCTTTATCTACCCTATCAATTCCCTTGAGAATCTTGAATGTAGTGATCATGTCCCCCCCTAACTCTTCTGTCTTCCAGCGAAGTGAGGTTCAATTCCCGCAGTCTCTCCTCGTAGCTCATATCTCTCAGCTCGGGTACTAGTCTGGGGGCAAATCTTTGAACCTTTTCCAGTTTAGTCTTATCCTTGACTAGATATGGACACCATGATGGGGCTGCATACTCCAGAATTGGCCTGACATATGTGGTATACAAAGTTCTGAATGATTCTTTACACAAATTTCTGAATGCCGTTCGTATGTTGGCCAGCCTGGCATATGCCGCTGATGTTATCCTCTTGATATGTGCTGCAGGAGACAAGTCTGGCGTGATATCAACTCCTAAGTCTTTTTCTTTCTCTGACTCCTGAAGGATTTCCTCTCCCAGATGATACCTTGTATTTGGCCTCCTGCTCCCTACACCTATCTTCATTACATTACATTTGGTTGGGTTGAACTCTAACAACCACTTGTTCGACCATTCCTTCAGTTTGTCTAGGTCTTCTTGAAGCCTCAAACAGTCCTCTTCTGTCTTAATCCTTCTCATATTTTTGGCATCATCCGCAAACATTGAGAGAAATGAATCTATACCCTCCGGGAGATCATTTACATATATCAGAAACAAGATAGGACCGAGTACAGAGCCCTGTGAGACTCCACTGGTGACTTCACGCCAATCAGAGGTCTCACCCCTCACCGTAACTCTCTGCTTCCTATTGCTTAGGTACTCCCTTATCCATTGGAGCACCTTACCAGCTACACCTGCCTGTCTCTCCAGCTTATGAACCAGCCTCTTATGCGGTACTGTGTCAAAGGCTTTCCGACAATCCAAGAAAATGCAGTCTTCCCAGCCCTCTCTTTCTTGCTTAATCTTTTTCACCTGGTCGTAGAACTCTACTAAGCCAGTCAGGCAAGATTTACCCTCCCTGAACCCATGTTGTCGATTTGTCACGAAGTCCCTTCTCTCCTTCTGTGTGTGTGTGTGTGTGTGTGTGTGTGTGTGTGTGTGTGTGTGTGTGTGTGTGTGTGTGTGTGTGTGTGTGTGTGTGTGTGTGTGTGTGTGTGTGTGTGAGTGTGAGTGTGTGTGTGATTGTGTTTGTGTGTGTGTGTGTGTGTGTGTGTGTGTGTGTGTGTGTGTGTGTGTGTGTGTGTGTGTGTGTGTGTGTGTGTGTGTGTGTGTGTGTGAGTGTGAGTGTGTGTTTGTGTGTGTGTGTGTGTGTGTGTGTGTGTGTGTGTGTGTGTGTGTGTGTGTGTGTGTGTGTGTGTGTGTGTGTGTGTGTGTGTGTGTGTGTGCACTCACCTAGTTGTACTCACCTAGTTGTGTCTGCAGGATCGAGCATTGACTCTTGGATCCCGCCTTTCGAGCATCGGTTGTTTACAGCAATGACTCCTGTCCCATTTCCCTATCATACCTGGTTTTAAAATTATGAATAGTATTTGCTTCCACAACCTGTTCCTGAAGTGCATTCCATTTCCCCACTACTCTCACGCTAAAAGAATACTTCCTAACATCTCTGTGACTCATCTGAGTTTCAAGCTTCCATCCATGTCCTCTCGTTCTGTTACTATTCCGTGTGAACATTTCGTCTATGTCCACTCTGTCAATCCCTCTGAGTATCTTATACGTTCCTATCATGTCCCCCCTCTCCCTTCTTCTTTCTAGTGTCGTAAGGCACAGTTCCCTCAGGCGCTCCTCATACCCCATCCCTCGTAGCACTAGGACGAGTCTCGTTGCAAACCTCTGGACCTTTTCCAGTTTCATTATATGCTTCTTCAGATGGGGACTCCATGATGAGGCGGCATACTCTAAGACTGGCCTTACGTAGGCAGTGTAAAGCGCCCTAAATGCCTCCTTACTTAGGTTTCTGAATGATGTTCTAACTTTTGCCAGTGTAGAGTACGCTGCTGTCGTTATCCTATTAATATGTGCCTCAGGAGATAGATTAGGTGTTACGTCCACCCCCAGGTCTCTTTCACGCGTCGTTACAGGTAGGCTGTTCCCCTTCATTGTGTACTGTCCCTTTGGTCTCCTATCTCCTAGTCCCATTTCCATAACTTTACATTTGTTCGTGTTGAATTCTAGTAGCCATTTCTCTGACCATCTCTGCAATCTGTTCAGGTCCTCTTGGAGGATCCTGCAATCCTCATCTGTCACAACTCTTCTCATCAACTTTGCATCATCCGCAAACATCGACATGTAGGTGTGTGTGTGTGTGTGTGTGTGTGTGTGTGTGTGTGTGTGTGTGTGTGTGTGTGTGTGTGTGTGTGTGTGTGTGTGTGTGTGTGTGTGTGTGTGTGTGTGTGTGTGTGTGTGTGTGTGTGTGTGTGTGTGTGTGTGTGTGTGTGTGTGTGTACTCACCTAGTTGTGCTTGCGGGGGTTGAGGTCTGGCTCTTTGGTCCCGCCTCTCAACCGTCTATCAACAGGTGTACAGATTCCTGAGCCTTTTGGGCTCAATCATATCTACACTTGAAACTGTGTATGGAGTCAGCCTGCACCACATTGCTTCCTAATGCATTCCATTTGTCAACAACTCTGACACTAAAAAAGTTCTTTCTAATATCTCTGTGGCTCATTTGGGCACTCAGTTTCCACCTGTGTCCCCTAGTGCGTGTGCCCCTTGTGTTAAATAGCCTGTCTTTATCAACCCTGTCGATTCCCTTGAGAATCTTGAATGTGGTGATCATATCCCCCCTAACTCTTCTGTCTTCCAACGAAGTGAGGTTCAATTCCCGTAGTCTCTCCTCGTAGCTCATACCTCTCAGCTCGGGTACTAGTCTGGTGGCAAACCTTTGAACCTTTTCCAGTTTAGTCTTATGCTTGACTAGATATGGACTCCATGCTGGAGCCGCATACTCCAGGATTGGTCTGACATATGTGGTATATAATGTTCTGAAAGATTCCTTACACAAGTTTCTAAAGGCCGTTCTTATGTTAGCCAACCTGGCATATGCTGCTGATGTTATCCTCTTGATATGAGCTTCAGGGGACAGGTCTGGCGTGATATCAACCCCCAGGTCTTTCTCTCTCTCTCTGACTTTTGAAGTATTTCATCTCCCAAGTGATACCTTGTATCTGGTCTCCTGCTTCCTACTCCTATCTTCATTACATTACATTTGCTTGGGTTAAACTCTAACATCCATTTGTTCGACCATTCCTGCAGCTTGTCCAGGTCTTCTTGAAGCCTCAAGCTGTCCTCCTCTGTCTTAATCCTTCTCATAATTTTGGCGTCGTCAGCAAACATTGAGAGGAATGAGTCTATACCCTCTGGGAGATCATTTACGTATATCAGAAACAGGATAGGTTCAAGCACAGAGCCCTGTGGGACTCCACTGGTGACTTCCCGCCATTCTGAGGTCTCACCCCTCACTATAACTCTCTGCTTCCTATTGCTTAGGTACTCCCTTATCCACTGGAGCGCCCTACCAGTTACTCCTGCCTGTTTCTCCAGCTTATGCATGAACCTTTTATGGGGTACAGTGTCAAAGGCTTTCCGACAGTCCAAAAAAATGCAGTCCGCCCATCCTTCTCTTTCTTGTTTAATCTTTGTCACCTGATCATAGTATTCTATCAAGCCTGTAAGGCAAGATTTACCCTCCCTGAACCCATGTTGATGGGTTGTCACGAAGTCTCTTCTCTCCAGATGTGTTACTAGGTTTTTTCTCACAATCTTCTCCATCACCTTGCATGGTAAACAAGTTAAGGACACTGGCCTGTAGTTCAGTGCCTCTTGTCTGTCACCCTTTTTAAATATTGGTACTACATTAGCAGTCTTCCATACTTCTGGTAGGTCTCCCGTTTCCAGTGACCTACTATACACTATGGAGAGTGGCAAGCAAAGTGCTCCTGCACACTCTTTCAATACCCATGGTGAGATTCCATCCGGCCCAACAGCATTTCTCACATCCAGCTCCAATAGATGCTTCTTGACCTCATCTCTTGTAATTTCGAACCTTTCCAAGGTCACCTGGTTTGCTGCCACCTCTCCTAGCACCGTGACTTCTCCCTGTTCTATTGTAAAGACCTCCTGGAACCTATTGTTGAGTTCTTCACACACCTTTTTGTCATTCTCTGTGTACCTGTCCTCGCCCACCCTAAGTTTCATCACCTGTTCCTTCACTGTTGTCTTCCTCCTGATGTGACTGTGTAGTAGCTTTGGTTCGGTCTTGGCTTTATTAGCTATTTCATTTTCATACCCTTTCTCAGCTGCTCTTCTCACACTAACATACTCGTTCCTGGTTCTCTGGTATGTCTCTCTACTTTCTGGTGTTCTGTTATTACGGAAGTTCCTCCATGCCCTTTTGTTCAGCTCCTTTGCTTTCATACATTCCCTATTAAACCACGGATTCTTCCTTTGCTTCTCTGTTTTTTCCTGTCGGGCTGGGACAAACCTGCTTACAGCCTCCTGACATTTTTGGGTGACATAGTCCATCATGTCTTGTACGGACTTGGTTCCGAGTTCTGTGTCCCAATGTATATCCCATAGGAATTTATTCATCTCCTCATAGTTTCCCTTTCGGTACGCCAGACCTTTGTTTCCCAGTTCTTTTTTGGGGGTAATAATTCCTATCTCAACCAGGCACTCAAAGCTCAATACACTATGATCACTCATTCCCAAGGGGGCTTCCAACTTAACTTCCCTTATATCCGACTCATTTAGGGTAAATATCAGATCAAGCAAGGCTGGTTCATCCCCTCCTCTCGTTCTTGTCGGTCCCTTGACATGTTGACTTAGAAAGTTTCTTGTTGCCACATCCAGCAGCTTAGCTCTCCATGTGTCTGGGCCTCCATGTGGGTCTCTGTACCCCCAATCTATCTTTCCATGGTTGAAGTCTCCCATGATTAGGAGCCTGGATCCGTTCCTGCTAGCCACAGAAGCTGCTCTCTCTATTATATTGATGGTGGCCAAGTTGTTTCTATCATATTCCTGTCTGGGTCTTCTGACATTCGGTAGGGGGTTATATATGACTACTACTATAATTTTCTGTCCTCCAGTTGCTATGGTGCCTGATACGTAGTCACTGAAACCTTCACAGTTCTGAATTACCATCTCTTCGAAACTGCAACTTTCTCTTAGTAGCAAAGCTACACCACCTCCTCCTCTCCCTTCTCTCTCTTTCCTCACTACATAGTAGCCCTGTGGAAACACTGCGTTTGTTATGGTATTTGTTAGCTTTGTTTCTGTGAGTGCTATTATGTCTGGGTTTTCTTCTAGTGCCCATTCTCCGAGTTCACTTGTTTTATTAGTAATTCCATCTATGTTAGTGTACATTGCCTTGAAGCTCACTTTCTTCAGTTCATTTTCTTGTCCCTTTCTTGGCGAGCATTCTGCTGGTGTGGGAAGCTTTTCAGTGGGTGAGATGATCTGTGAGGTGGTTTGCAGTGTTTCAGGGGAGTTTTGGGTGAGGGTTTCATGGAAGGGGGGACAGGTAGGGTGTGGGTTAAGGAGATAGGGGGGACATGGAGGATAAGGGGTGAAGGGGGGGAGGAGGGATAGGGAGGGTATGGGATGAAGGGGGAGGGGGGAAAGGTGGGAGGGGGGACATGATGGGAATAGGGAAGGGATGACAGGGTAAGAATGGGGTGGGGGGGGGAGGGAGGGTTGGGTGGGGGCAGGTAGGGTGAGGGGAAGGGAGGGTTTTTATGCAGAGGGGGGTGGTGGGGTTGCCCTCCCCTCTGGTGTTGCTGGGATGCTCATTTTGGGTTCGCCTCTTGTCTCTAGGACTGTTGTGTTGGGGGCTGTGATTTCCTGGTGTGCTTCTCCCTCCCTGCGCTTCCTCCTTGCCTCTGCTGCTCTGGCTCTCTCCTCCTTCGTCCTTTCCCTCTGCAGGAATACTTTCTTGTATCCCTCCACATGCTGCAGTCGACTGTTCCTTTCGAGAATATCCTCCTTCGTGGTTTCGTTTGTAAACACCACCTTTACAAGTCGGTTTCTGTCCTTGTTGTACCAGCCCAACCTGAAATCCTTCTCAATGTTTCGTTCAGCCCCTTCCATCTGTAACTCCTTCAGTAGCCCCTGTACTGCCTCTCTATCCTTGCTGTTCCATTCTTGCCTGTTGGATCCTTCCTGTTCTTTGATGCCTACAACTACCACTGATCTTTTTCTCTCCAGCAGGTGAGTGGTGCAGCTTCCCAGCAAACACAAATCATCTACACAACGTTCGCCTATCTCTTCCCATAGGTGTGGGAATGATTTGCATTGAGAATGGTGCAGGAGAGCCTTTGAGAAACTTTTACTCAAAAAATCCAAACACAAAGGTTTAATTATAAATTGTTTTTCTACAATTATTTTCTTCCAAATGTAAAACAAATAGTTTTTACATGTTTAAATATAAAATTTATGGTGTTTTTTTGTAAAATTCATTAATAAATTGTGAATGATATATATTGGCTGAGTGAAACCTTTAAAATCCATTTAGTTATAATATGAACAGAAAAAAGTAGTTTTCCAAATTTTCTAAAAATTGCTCTTTTTAACACAATTTGACTCCTTATGCATTCCACTAAACACTAATATCATGTTTAAATATATAATTTATGTATTATTCCCTAAGATAATTTATATAAATTATAAAAGTTGCTGGAAAGTGGTGAGAAAGAATCTGAAAACGTTTTGTTGTCTTATATTGGCGTGTTCTTATTAACTAGAGTGAGCGAGAGTGGGTAAGAGTGAGTAAGAGTGACTGAAGGTGAGTGAGAGTGCCAGAGAGTGTGTAAGTGTGAGTAAGAGTGGGTATAAGTAAGAGTGACTGAGAGTGAGTAAGAGTGACAGAGTGAGTAAGAGTGAGAGTAAGGGTGACAGAATGAGTAAGAGTGAGAGTAAAGTGATTGAGAGTAAGGGTGAGTATGAGAGTAAGAGTGATTGAGAGTTAGAGTGAGAGTAAGAGTGATTGAGAGTTAGTGAGAGTAAGAGTGATTGAGAGTAAGAGTGATTGAGAGTAAGAGTGATTGAGAGTAAGAGTGATTGGGAGTAAGAGTGATTGAGAGTAAGAGTGATTGGGAGTAAGAGTGATTGGGAGTAGGAGTTAGAGTGAGAGTAGGAGTAAGAATGAGAATAAGAGTGATTGAGAGTAAGAGTGAGTAAGAGTAAGAATGAGAGTAAGAGTGATTGAGAGTAAGAGTGATTGAGAGTAAGAGTGATTGAGAGTAAGAGTGATTGAGAGTAAGAGTGATTGGGAGTAAGAGTGATTGGGAGTAAGAGTAGGAGTGAGAGTAAGAGTAAGAATGAGAATAAGAGTGATTGAGAGTAAGAGTGATTGGGAGTAAGAGTAAGAGTAAGAATGAGAGTAGGAGTGATTGAGAGTAGGAGTGATTGGGAGTAGGAGTGATTGGGAGTAAGAGTGATTGAGAGTAAGAGTAATTGAGAGTAAGAGTATGAGAGTAAGAGTGAGAGAGTGAGTATGAATGGGTAAGGGTGACTGAGAGTGAGTAAGAGTGACAGAGTAAGAATGACAGAGTAGGAGTGATAGAGAGTAAGAGTGATAGAGAGTAAGAGTGACAGAGAGTAAGAGTGACAGAGAGTAAGAGTGACAGAGAGTAAGAGTGACAGAGAGTAAGAGTGACAGAGAGTAAGAGTGACAGAGAGTAAGAGTGACAGAGAGTAAGAGTGACAGAGTAAGAGTGAGTATGAGAGTGAGTAAGGATGACTGAGAGAAAGAGTGAGTAATAGTGTGTAAGAGTGATTGAGAGTTAGAGTGAGAGTAAGAGTGATTGAGAGTTAGTGAGAGTAAGAGTGATTGAGAGTAAGAGTGATTGAGAGTAAAAGTGATTGAGAGTAAGAGTGATTGAGAGTAAGAGTGATTGGGAGTAAGAGTGATTGAGAGTAAGAGTGATTGGGAGTAAGAGTGATTGGGAGTAGGAGTAAGAATGAGAATAAGAGTGATTGAGAGTAAGAGTGAGTAAGAGTAAGAATGAGAGTAAGAGTGATTGAGAGTAAGAGTGATTGAGAGTAAGAGTGATTGAGAGTAAGAGTGATTGAGAGTAAGAGTGATTGGGAGTAAGAGTGATTGAGAGTAAGAGTGATTGGGAGTAAGAGTGATTGGGAGTAGGAATAAGAATGAGAATAAGAGTGATTGAGAGTAAGAGTGATTGAGAGTAAGAGTGATTGAGAGTAAGAGTGATTGGGAGTAAGAGTGATTGGGAGTAAGAGTAAGAGTGAGAGTAAGAGTAAGAATGAGAATAAGAGTGATTGAGAGTAAGAGTGATTGGGAGTAAGAGTAAGAGTAAGAATGAGAGTAGGAGTGATTGAGAGTAGGAGTGATTGGGAGTAGGAGTGATTGGGAGTAAGAGTGATTGAGAGTAAGAGTAATTGAGAGTAAGAGTATGAGAGTAAGAGTGAGAGAGTGAGTATGAATGGGTAAGGGTGACTGAGAGTGAGTAAGAATGACAGAGTAAGAGTGACAGAGAGTAAGAGTGACAGAGAGTAAGAGTGACAGAGAGTAAGAGTGGCAGAGAGTAAGAGTGACAGAGAGTAAGAGTGACAGTGAGTAAGAGTGACAGAGAGTAAGAGTGACAGAGAGTAAGAGTGACAGAGAGTAAGAGTGACAGAGAGTAAGAGTGACAGAGAGTAAGAGTGACAGAGAGTAAGAGTGACAGAGAGTAAGAGTGACAGAGAGTAAGAGTGACAGAGTGTAAGAGTGACAGAGTAAGAGTGACAGAGAGTAAGAGTGACAGAGAGTAAGAGTGACAGAGAGTAAGAGTGACAGAGAGTAAGAGTGACAGAGAGTAAGAGTGACAGAGTAAGAGTGACAGAGAGTAAGAGTGACAGAGAGTAAGAGTGACAGAGAGTAAGAGTGACAGAGAGTAAGAGTGACAGAGTAAGAGTGACAGAGAGTAAGAGTGACAGAGAGTAAGAGTGACAGAGAGTAAGAGTGACAGAGTAAGAGTGACAGAGTGTAAGAGTGACAGAGTAAGAGTGACAGAGTAAGAGTGACAGAGAGTAAGAGTGACAGAGAGTAAGAGTGACAGAGAGTAAGAGTGACAGAGAGTAAGAGTGACAGAGTGTAAGAGTGACAGAGTAAGAGTGACAGAGTAAGAGTGACAGAGAGTAAGAGTGACAGAGAGTAAGAGTGACAGAGAGTAAGAGTGACAGAGAGTAAGAGTGACAGAGTAAGAGTGACAGTGAGTAAGAGTGACAGAGAGTAAGAGTGACAGAGTAAGAGTGACAGAGAGTAAGAATGACAGAGTAAGAGAGTGAGAGTGATTATGAGAGAGTTAAGAGTGTGAGGTGTGAGAGGGTAGCAGGCCAGGGAGGCAGGATGTGTGGTCACAGGCGAGGCCTAGGCCTCGTGATCTCTAATGTTGGTTTTTATATACATGTTGGATTTTTTGTCCTGTTTCAAATTATAATTATTTAGCAGGAATGTAATAAGATATTGCACAGTATTAATGTGACAATAATATATGCATTATTTCCTTGATAATCAAACTTGTTGTTCAAAGATAATATACAATCTTTGAAGGAAACATTTTGAGAGCGCGAGCTGGCACCACTGGGCTGGTGGGTGAGAGAGACATGGTTAGTTGTTCTCAGACCTTCAGTGGTGAAGGGTGTGTCCCAGCTGGCCGCCACCAGCCGCCACCCGCCGCCACCCGCCGCCACCCGCCGCCCACCACCCGCCACCACCCACCACCCACCCCCAGCCGCCACCCACCACCAGCCGCCACCTGCCACCACCCACCACCACCCGCCACCTGCCACCACCCACCGCCACCCGCCGCCACCCGCCACCCACCACCAGCCGCCACCCGCCACCACCCACCACCAGCCACCGCCACCCACCACCGCCACTCACCACCCGCCGCCACCACCCACCACCCGCCGCCACCTGCCACCCACCACCAGCCGCCACCCGCCGCCACCCACCACCAGCCGCCACCCGCCACCACCCACCACCAGCCGCCACCCGCCACCACCCACCACCAGCCGCCACCCGCCACCAGCCGCCACCAGCCGCCACCCGCCACCAGCCACCGCCACCCACCACCGCCACTCACCACCCGCCGCCACCACCCACCACCAGCTGCCTTCGCCACCAGCCACCACCAGCCGCCACCTGCCACCACCCACCACCAGCCGCCACCCGCCGCCACCCGCCACCCACCACCAGCCGCCACCCGCCACCCACCACCAGCCGCCACCCACCACCAGCCGCCACCTGCCACCACCCACCACCAGCCGCCACCCGCCACCACCCACCACCAGCCGCCACCCGCCACCACCCACCACCAGCCGCCACCCGCCACCACCCACCACCAGCCGCCACCCGCCACCAGCCACCGCCACCCACCACCGCCACTCACCACCCGCCGCCACCACCCACCTCCCGCCGCCACCCGCCACCCACCACCAGCCGCCACCCGCCACCACCCACCACCAGCCGCCACCCGCCACCAGCCGCCACCAGCCGCCACCCGCCACCAGCCACCGCCACCCACCACCGCCACTCACCACCCGCCGCCACTACCCACCACCAGCCACCGCCACCCACCACCGCCACCCGCCGCCACCACCCACCACCACCACCCACCACCACCAGCCGCCGCCGCCACCACCACCCACCACCACCGCCGCCACCACCCATCACCGCCGCCGCCGCCACCACCACCCACCACAGCCGCCGCCGACACCACCGCCACCACCCACCACAGCCGCCACCACCACCCACCACCACCACCCACCACCGCCGCCACCACCAGCCGCCACAAGCCGCCACCGCCCGCCACCGCCCGCCACCAGCCGCCATCACCACCACCACCACCAGCCGCCACCACCACCACCACCAGCCGCCATCACCGCCACCAGCTGCCGCCACCACCGCCACCACCACCTGCCACCAGCCGCCACCACCGCCCGCTATCAGCCGTCACCGCCCGTTGCCACAGTCGCCACCGCAAGCCGCCACCGCCAGCCGCCACCAGCCCCCCCCACCGCCGATCGTCACCACCCACCACAGCCGCCGCCGCCCGCCACCGCCCGCCACCACCCACCTCAGCCGCCACCACCCACCACCCGCCGCCACCACCCACCACCACCAGCCGCCGCCGCCACCCACCGCCACCACCCACCACCACCAGCCGCCGCCGCCACCACCACCCACCACCACCGCCGCCACCACCCACCACCACCAGCCGCCGCCGCCACCCACCACCCACCACCACCGCCGCCACCCACCACCCACCACCACCGCCGCCACCACCCACCACCACCAGCCGCCGCCGCCACCACCACCCACCACCACCGCCGCCACCACCCACCACCACCAGCCGCCGCCGCCACCCACCACCCACCACCACCGCCGCCACCCACCACCCACCACCACTGCCGCCACCACCCACCACCGCCAGCCACCACCACCCACCACCACCGCCGCCACCACCCACCACCGCCAGCCGCCACCACTCATCACAGACGCCGCCACCCGCCACCGCCCGGCACCACTGCCAGTGTCCGCCACCGCCGCCACTGTCCGCCACCGCCGCCACTGTCCGCCACCGCCGTCACTGTCCGCCACCGCCGCCACTGTCCGCCACCGCCGCCACTGTCTGCCACCGCCACCACTGTCCGCCCGCCGCCACCACTGTCCGCCCGCCGCCACCACTGTCCGCCCGCCGCCACCACTGTCCGCCCGCCGCCACCACTGTCCGCCCGCCGCCAAAGCCGCCACGGTCCGCCCGCCGCCACTATCCGCCACAGCCGCCACTGTCCGCCCGCCGCCACTGTCCGCCGGCCGCCACTCTCCGCCACCGCCGCCACTATCCGCCACCGCCGCCACTGTCCGCCCGCCGCCACTGTCCGCCCGCCGCCGCCCTGTCCGCCCGCCGCCACCGCCGCCACTGTCCGCCCGCCGCCACTATCCGGCACCACCGCCACTGTCCGCCCGACGCCACTGTCCGCCCGCCGCCACTGTCCGCCCGCTGCCACTATCCGCCACCGCCACCACTGTCCGCCACCGCCACCACTGTCTGCCACCGCCACCACTGTCTGCCACCGCCACCACTGTCTGCCCGCCGCCACCACTGTCCACCCGCCGCCACCACTGTCCGCCCGCCGCCTCCACTGTCCGCCCGCCGCCACCACTGTCCGCCCGCCGCCACCACTGTCCGCCCGCCGCCGCCACTGTCCGCCCGCCGCCGCCACTGTCCGCCCGCCGCCGCCACTGTCCGCCCGCCGCCGCCACTGTCCGCCCGCCGCCGCCACTGTCCGCCCGCCTCCGCCACTGTCCGCCCGCCGCCGCCACTGTCTGCCCGCCGCCACTGTCCACCACCGCCGCCAAAGCCGCCACGGTCCGCCCGCCGCCACTATCCGCCACAGCCGCCACTGTCCGCCCGCCGCCACTGTCCGCCCGCCGCCACTATCCGCCACCGCCGCCACTGTCCGCCCGCCGCCACTGTCCGCCCGCCGCCACTATCCGCCACCGCCGCCACTGTCCGCCCGCCGCCACTGTCCGCCCGCCGCCGCCACTGTCCGCCCGCCTGCACTGTCCGCCCGCCGCCACTATCCGCCACCGCCGCCACTGTCCGCAACAGCCGCCACTCTCCGCCGTACAGCCTCCCCTCTCTCCGTTAGTAAATAATTATAATTGTTATTAATAATAAAAGAAATATAAATTATTAGATTTTTTTTACCCTTAAATTGGTTTTAATATTTAAATTGAAAATAATAATATAATATAAAATATAATAAAAATAATATAATATAAAATATAATTTAATTTCAAGAAATTTAACTTTAAACACAAAGATGTGAAAAGGGTTCAGATTATTGGCTCAAACCTTTCATAAGAGATTCATATTGGTATATGAATGGATTATGAATGACTCATGTTAGGAGTGTAAAGTTGCCACAACATCTCAAATTAGTGTTAGATACATATGTCTTGGTTATAAGTTTTGGAAACCTATTTAAGTCCACACACAATATCGTATCTGATACGATAAAACAAACGTTTCCAATACTTTCAAATACTTTCCAGATATGTTGTGGCAACCTAAAATTGTTTGCTGGGTTGCTGCTTCCTGTGATGTAGCTGCTTCCATCGCTACCTCCCTCACTGTGTTCATTGCTTCTGAGCTCTTTTTCAGTATGTCTGCAAATGTTTCAGGTACAGAGGCATTTCCTTCCAATGTAACATTCCCACCTTCCCTTTGGATGATAATCTGATGCTCGGTCTTTTTATTTTCTTCTGTGAGGGATTTGATCTCCTCCCTTGCTAATGTCAGCTCACTTTGCAGGTTGTTAATTGTAATCCACATTTCCTGCATCTCCTTCCTGAATCCCTCCAGAACTTGGGTTAACATGTCCCTCGTTTGATCAATTTGGCTGTTCCCTGTGTCCCTGTTGTGTCCATCTGCCATTTTGCCCTTGTCAAGAGAGAGAGAGCAAGAATAGTCCTTGTGTGAGTGGGTGTGGTGCGGGGGGGGGGGGGGGGGGGGGGGGAGTGTTTTGGGAGAGTGGGAGTGGTGGTGGTGGGGGGAAGTGTGTTGGGAGAGTGAGATGGGGGGTTAAGAGATGGGTGACGTGTAGTCTTCAGATTACGGTGGGTGGGGGAGGATTAGCGGCTTATCTGGGTTCCCAGTGAGCTCACAGTTGCTGTCCCTGTTACCTGTCTACCACGATTGTATTATTACGATTGTATTATTGAATGGAATGCAATAGTGTCTATGATATGATATTATATTAACCTTGTACACTGTTGGAGACTTATGAGAGACACTTACCAGCCAGCCCCCCACAAGCACTCCAGGTGAATACACGGCGTGTCGTCGGTAATCCTGTGAGGACTTCAGGTCTCCACGTGGGTCCCGGCTGATGCGATTGATGCTTCCTCAAGAAGTCGATCTTCACTAGCTATCTTCTCTAAATTCACTAAGATAATTTACCATGAGATGTGATCAATGTGTTGCATTACAATGCCACTGTTCAATTTACACTGTCCCGATTCTCACTGCACAGTACACCCGCTCCCTTGAACCCTATTGTTCCCTCGGTTAACGCGACCGCTGACCCTACACGTCTGCTCACGATCAAAGCTAACCCAAGACTGTGTGTGTGTGTGTGTGAGTGTGTGTGTGATTGTGTGTGTGTGTGTGTGTGTGTGTACTCACCTATTTGTGCTTGCAGGATCGAGCATTGACTCTTGGATCCCGCCTTTCCAGCTATCGGATGTTTACAGCAATGACTCCTGTCCCATTTCCCTATCATATCTAGTTTTAAAAGTATGAATAGTATTTGCTTCCACAACCTGTTCCCCAAGTGCATTCCATTTTTCCACTACTCTCACGCTAAAAGAAAACTTCCTAACATCTCTGTGACTCAACTGAGTTTCCAGTTTCCACCCATGTCCCCTCGTTTTGTTATTATTACGTGTGAACATTTCATCTATTTCCACTTTGTCAATTCCCCTGAGTATTTTATATGTCCCTATAATATCTCCTCTCTCCCTTCATTTCTCTAGTGTCGTAAGGTTCAGTTCCTTCAGACGCTCTTCATATCCCATCCCTCGTAACTCTGGGACAAGCCTCGTCGCAAACCTCTGAACCTTCTCCAGTTTCGACTGGAGGAGGTCCAGCGGGTAAACGGCGGGAGTAAGCCCCCCTCTCGCCTAACAGCCCAGGTTTGCACCTCCCCTCATCTCCGGTTTCCTCCCTGCCCTCAGCCGCCTCACAAGACTCTCTCGACCGCCGCACCGAGCCCTCAGTGTGTGTGTGTGTGTGTGTGTGTGTGTGTGTGTGTGTACTCACCTAGTTGTACTCACCTAGTTGTGTCTGCAGAATCGAGCATTGACTCTTGGATCCCGCCTTTCGAGCATCGGTTGTTTACAGCAATGACTCCTGTCCCATTTCCCTATCATACCTGGTTTTAAAATTATGAATAGTATTTGCTTCCACAACCTGTTCCTGAAGCGCATTCCATTTCCCCACTACTCTCACGCTAAAAGAAAACTTCCTAACATCTCTGTGACTCATCTGAGTTTCAAGCTTCCATCCATGTCCTCTCGTTCTGTTACTATTCCGTGTGAACATTTCGTCTATGTCCACTCTGTCAATTCCTCTGAGTATCTTATACGTTCCTATCATGTCCGCCTCTCCCTTCTTCTTTCTAGTGTCGTAAGGCACAGTTCCCTCAGGCGCTCTCCATACCCCATCCCTCGTAGCTCTGGGACGAGTCTCGTTGCAAACCTCTGAACCTTTTCCAGTTTCATTATATGCTTCTTCAGATGGGGACTCCATGATGAGGCGGCATACTCTAAGACTGGCCTTACGAAGGCAGTGTAAAGCGCCCTAAATGCCTCCTTACTTAGGTTTCTGAATGATGTTCTAACTTTTGCCAGTGTAGAGTACGCTGCTGTCGTTATCCTATTAATATGTGCCTCAGGAGATAGATTAGGTGTTACGTCCACCCCCAGGTCTCTTGCACGCGTCGTTACAGGTAGGCTGTTCCCCTTCATTGTGTACTGTCCCTTTGGTCTCCTATCTCCTAGTCCCATTTCCATAACTTTACATTTGCTCGTGTTGAATTCTAGTAGCCATTTCTCTGACCATCTCTGCAATCTGTTCAGGTCCTCTTGGAGGATCCTGCAATCCCCATCTGTCACAACTCTTCTCATCAACTTTGCATCATCCGCAAACATCGACATGTAGGACTCTACGCCTGTAAACATGTCGTTAACATATACAAGAAATAGAATTGGTCCCAGCACCGATCCTTGTGGTACTCCACTTGTTACTGTTCGCCAGTCCGACTTCTCGCCCCTTACCGTAACTCTTTGGCTCCTTCCTGTTAGGTAGTTCCTTATCCATTCTAGGACCTTTCCCCCCACCCCCGCCTGCCTCTCGAGCTTGAACAGCAGTCTCATGTGCGGTACTGTATCAAAGGCTTTTTGGCAGTCCAGAAATATGCAGTCTGCCCAACCATCTCTGTCCTGTCTTATCCTCGTTATTTTATCATAAAATTCCAGAAGGTTTGTTAGGCACGATTTCCCTGTCCAGAACCCATGTTGATGTTTGTTCACAAACCTAATGTTCTCCAGGTGTGCAACCAGTCGTAGCCTAATTATTCTTTCCAGTATTTTACAGGGGACGCTTGTCAGTGATACAGGTCTGTAGTTAAGTGCCTCCTCCCTATCTCCTTTCTTGAAGATCGGCACGACATTTGCCTTCTTCCAGCAACTGGGCAATTCTCCTGACATAAGTGACTCATTAAAGATCATTGCCAGAGGCACGCTGAGGGCCTGTGCTGCTTCTTTTAGTATCCACGGTGATACTTTGTCTGGTCCAACTGCTTTAGTTGCATCTAGAGTTGTCAACTGTTTCATTACCTCCTCTGCTGTCACCTCTATATCTGATAGTCTTTCATCTAGGGTAACCCCTTGCAACAATGGGAGCTGCTCAGGCTCGGTAGTGAACACTCCATGGAAACTGGCATTCAGTGCCTCGCAGATTTCCTTGTCACTTTCAGTATATGCCCCCTCTGTCTTCCTTAGTCTTGTCACTTGGTCGTTCACCGACATTTTTCTTCTTATATGACTGTGTAGTAACTTAGGTTGTTTTTTCGCTTTGATTGCAATATCGTTCTCATAGTCCCTTTCCGATGTTCGTCTTATGTTAATGTAATCGTTCCTAGCTCTGTTGTATCTGCTTCTGTTGTCCTCTGTTCTTTGTCTTCTGTACTTCCTCCACTCCCGCCTGCTAGCCATTTTTGCTTCCTGACACTGTCTATTAAACCATGGGTTATTATATTCTTTCTTATTTTTTCCCTTTACCGTTGGTATAAATCTCTCTTCGGCCTCCTGGCATTTCTGTATGACTAGGTCCATCATATCTTGGACTGTTTTTCCTATAATTTCTTCCTCCCACTGCACTTCACCCAGATAGTCCCTTATCCTCATATAGTCCCTTTTCCTGTAGTCAGCTCTCCTTTCCCAGATCTCTTGTCCCATGGTCATAAGTTTGAATTCCATCATGTAGTCAAAGACTAGGACACAATGGTCACTGGCCCCTAGAGGTATTTCATGCTCTAAATTCTCGATATCTTCTACGTTCTGGGTGAAAATCAGGTCTAATAGGCTCGGTGCATCTCCTCCTCTTTCCCTTGTGTCTTCCTTTACATGTTGTGTCAGGAAATCCTGTCTATAACATCTACTAATTTTGCTCCCCACGTTTCGTCCCCTCCATGGGGATTCCTTGATTCCCAATTTATCTCTCCATGATTTAGGTCCCCCATGATCAGCAGCTTCGCTCTCATTCTGTGGGCTAGTGTTGCTGCCTTCTGCAGTTCATCTATACATGCTTTGTTGTTGTCATCATACTCCTGCCTGGGTCTTCTACTGTTTGGTGGGGGATTGTAGATTACCAAGATCACAATCTTCCTCCCATCTACTGTCAGAGTTCCATGTATGAAGCTTGTGCACTCATTGGTAACTCGATTTCCCAGGTCTTCAAACTTCCATTTCCGCTTTATTAGGAGTGCTACTCCCCCTCCCTGTCTCTGTGTCCTCTCTTTTCGTATCACCTGGTACCCTTCAGGAAAGATTGCATCTGAGATCATGTCATTAATTTTAGTTTCCACAATTGCAACTATGTCAGGATCTGCTTCACTCACTCTTTCTTTTATCTCTTCTGCTTTATTAGATACCCCATCAGCATTGGTGTACAAACCTTGAGATTCTTCATGGAAACTCTTGTACCAGAGTTCTCCCTTTCTCTGGGGATCTGGGGGATGTCTGGGGGGTGACTGGGGGGTGACTGGGGGCAGAGGGGATCTGGGGGATCTGGGGGGTGTCTGGGGGATGACTGGGGGCGGGGAGGGTCCGGGGGATGTCCGGGGGGATCCGGGGGGTGTCTGGGGGGGTCCGGGGGTGTATGGGGGGTGAAAGAGTTCAGGAGGGGTGCTTGGGGGGCTACTGGGGGCTGGGCTTCTAGGAAGGTAGGTAGGAGGGTCTGGGGTAGGGCCTGGGTAGGTAGGTCTGGAGTAGGAAGGGCATACTGGGTCTGAAGATTAGGGAGGGCATAGAGGGGTTGGGAGATAGCGTAAGGTTGGGAGACAGATAGAGGTTGGGAGGGGGAAGGATAGAGGGGGTGGGGGGGACCTCCCACCTCCCTCGCAAGGGTGGGGGGTCACATGGAAGGAGAGGGGATGAGGAGGGGTGAGGGCTGGGTAGGCTTTGGGTGTTGAGGGGATGAGGTCTGGGTGGGTTCTTGGGGTTGAGGGGATGAGGTCTGGATGGGTTTTGGGGGTTGAGGGGATGAGAGCTGGGTGGGTTTTGGGGGTTGAGGGGATGAGGGCTGGACGGGTTTTGGGGGTTGAGGTGATGAGGGGGTCCTTGGAAGGTGGGATGAATTTGACTCCAGTGGGGTCACAGGGGTCAAGGGATGTGCTGGGGAGATAAGCAGGGGCGGCTGATTTGGGGAAGGGGTGACCTGAGAAGCACGTGTGAGCTGGTTAGCATGGGGTGGATTAGCACTGGGGTGTGTAGCTGCGCTCAAATGGGAAGAGTCGTATTGTTGTTTGCTTGCTCTGTGGGCAATCTGTTCCTCCTTCGTCATGAATTTGTCAATAAATACGTTGTAGTAATTTTCGCTACCTCTGAGTAGGTGTTTGTGATGCAGTATGTAATCCACTGCCTCTTCGTTAGTGAACTGTACCAGGACAGGTCGTTTCCTGTTACAGTTGTATGGTCCAATGCGTCGGTGGACTTGCACCTCATTCCCTGCCATCTGGGCTCTCATGTCTCTCAAGATCCCCTGTAGTTCCAAATCCTCAATCTCCATCCTTTCCTGCCTCGATGGTGCCCTGGCTTCAAGTAATCCATGGATTATGATTGTCCTCTTTCTCAGTTCAGGGTCATGCTGGTGGCCCTCTCCCTGGCTGACCCCCACCCCTCCCACACCCGCTACTCCACCTACTACTACTCCCCCTTCCCCTGCCAAGCTTCCCTTATTCCTGCCAAATTCATTAGTAAGCCTAGATATTTCTCCTTGCCATTCTACCCTGCTCTTCCTGATTTCCTCTTGAATATAATCCAAAAACTCTTGTTTGAGTCTTTGAACCTCGTCCTGTATCTTATTAAAGACTTCACTTTTAATCCCCTGGATTAGATCATCTATCCAAACATCCCTCTTCTCTACAAATTTCCCAATCATCTTCTCCACAAACCTATCTTCTTCCTCAATCATAATACTGTTGGACCTAGACCCCCTTCCTGACCTAGTCATTGCTATAATGCAACCTTACCCACAGGGGTTCCAAGTATCTTACCGTCCTGCTAACACAATAGGTGAGTGAATCTCCAAGCGTCGTCCCACGTGGTGGTAGAAGGGTTGCTGCTGGGGTGAGGTCACGCGGTCAGAGGTCGGTGAGGTCTGCTCCACACTGCACACTGCCACAATACTTCCTCAACTATTTTGAATTACGCTATTTAAACTGTTTTTCTTCACTACCTTATGGCTCTGGCCAAAACTCAAGGTTTTTTCATTCACTTGTACACACTTTTTCACTTCGAAGTTGCCTGATTACCCCTCCCACTCCACTAGTGAACCAGGAGCTCCCAACCCACGTCCACCCAACACGATGGTCACAAGACAAGTCTCAAGTGTGTGTGTGTTTGTGTGTGAGTAGTAGGGGGTAAGAACCACAGAACATTTTTTTTTCTGGGGGAAAAAATGTTCTGTGGATCTTCGGGGTTTTCAGGCAAATTTGGGGAGTCACAGATTTGGAATTAAGGAATTCTTACGAGGAAAATAATTTCTGAGATTTTAGAAGTTTGTTAAGGTTTCTTATGATGAAAATAAGTAGGAAAATCTTAAAGAAAATTTTTAGAAAATATCGTGTTTGTGTCACATCATTTCCAGGTGAACTCTATGGACATATTTTGCCTGTTTTCAACTTCGGAAAAATTGTCTGTGTGAGTCAAGGTTTTCAGGTAAATTTCGAAAATCCCCTGTGGATCTTCGGGGGTTCCAGGTGAATTTGGCCAGTCACAGATTTGGAGTTAAGGAATTCTTATGAGGAAAATAATTTCTGAGATTTTAAAAGTTTGTTAAAAGTTCTTATGATGAAAATAAGTTCATACAAGTTTGTTAAAGTTCATATGGGAGAAACTCAAATTTTTTCAGAGTTCAGTTTTAAGAAAATATTTCAGTTTCAAATAATCATAGAAGTTTATTTATATGTTTATGACCAAATTTTGTAAAAAAAGACCATTTTCAGAGAATATTGTCTTAGATGTTTTATTAAGGAAAATAGACAACTTAGCCATAACATTTAGTTTTATATCCATTTACGACTATTTCACCAGTAAAGACCAAAATTGAACAGAGCCCAGTTATAGACAGAATTTCGTCAGAGACCATTTTATACCTAAAAATGAATTTCCAATTTGTGAGCAAAATTAGTCAGAGACAGTTTTAAGCTCATAGTTCATCAGAGTCCAATTATCAACAGAAATTCGCCAGAGTCCAGTTTTCTAGCAAAATTAGTCAGAGACAGTTTTAAGCTCAAATTTCATCAGAGTCCAATTATCAACAGAAATTCGTCAGAGTCCAATTAACGACAGAAATTTGACAGAGTCCATTTTCTACCCAATTTTCATTAGAGTCCAGTTCATGATCAAAATTAATCAGAGTCCAATTGAAGACCCAAATTTGACAGAGACCACATTTTCGCTACTAGCAGTCCAATCTCCCTTAAATTTTAAACAGTCATATTTCAGTCGTAGTAAATAAGATCAAGTCAGTTACTGAGCTCCAGCTCTCGTCCCCCACCCTGCTCCACCCTCAAGTCTTTGTTAATATCCTATCAATTCCCCTGAAATTTTTACCCTCTGTATTTCATGCACCGTAAATAAGATCAAAACAGTTAACGAGCTCCAGCTCTCGTCCCCACCTTAGTTCTCTCTCGTATCTTTTTAATAACCCATCAATTTCCCTGAATTTTTTACCCTCTGTATTTCAGACATAGTAAATATGATGTAAACAATTATAAAACTCTAGCTCTTGTCCTCTGTCCAGGTTCATTCCTGTAAATTCATTACTATCAGTCCAAATCCCCCTGAGATATAAACACCCAACTACATTTTCAGACATAGTAAATAAAAACCAGTTCAGTTATCAAGTTTCAACTCTTGTCCCCTAGCTTAGTTCATTTTGTACAAGTTCTTTATTTTCCAACTAAATCACCCTGAGATTTAAGATCACCTTATTTCTAACGTAGTAAAATTAATCTGGACATTAGCCAAGCTCCATTTCCTCTGTCTTAGATCATCGAACATAAATATATCCGATCAAGTCCCTCTCCAGCCTAACTCTTTATCAGAGTAGTCACAAAACCCCAACCTGTGTAATTATCTTTCATTCCCAACGTATCCAAACCTTCAATAATCATCATACTGTATTTGCATATTTTCTCTATATTCAGCTGTGTTCTTCACATTTTTTCCATGTTTTCTGTGTTCATTCCATGTTCTGCAAATGTTCACAGCATGCTCAGTTCAAATTTTTTTCTACCATTTTCCCCGTATGTTCACTATGTTCTTTGTCATGTTTTCATGTACATCATATGTTCTCTGTATAACTTTTATACTCAATATTCATGTTCTCAATGTTCTTAGCTTGTTCTTCACATGTTCAGTGTTCATTCTTTGTATTCCCTATGTTCCTTATCATGTCTTCATATTCTCTATAAGTTCATATTCCCTGCATGTTCACTCTATTCATCAACTTTTTCTTACATGTTTTCTGTGTTCACTGTATGTTCACTGTGTTCATTCCCCTACTTAACCTCAATTTTTTTTATGTTCTTTGTTTCTTTAAACCAATTTGTTTCTTCCATTCACTAACTAGTTCTTTGTCAAATAATATTATACTGCAATACAGTTCCCTCAACAATTTTAGTCACCAAGTTTTTATTTGCAAAACTATGTCAAAGTAATTCTTGTAGTCAACTTAATAGTTCTACCAACCCCGTTCTTAAACAAATATACACTTTATTCAGTTCCAAATTTACAAAGACAAACCTTTCTTGTAACTTCTTATCTAAATCTTTTGCCAATCAACTAAAACATAGTCACTTTCCTCATTTCTCAACTAAACTTATTATCCAATCAACCAAAAAATAGTCAAAGGAATCTTTCCAACACTGCAGGCGATGAGTCACAATAACGTGGCTGAAGTATGTTGACCAGACCACACACTAGAAATTGAAGGGACGACGACGTTTCGGTCCGTCCTGGACCATTCTCAAGTCGATTGAGAATGGTCCAGGACGGACCGAAACGTCGTCGTCCCTTCAATTTCTAGTGTGTGGTCTGGTCAACATACTTCTTTCCAACACTGTTCATGTTGGAAATTTCCAACAATAATACAACACTGTTGTATTATTATTAATTATTACTAAATCTACTAATCACTGTAGTAATTAAAATTAATCAACCGTAGAGTTCACATGTACTAATAATTGTATCTGTACAATAAGGCTAGAATTCTTACGTCACCAGACGCCAGTATTGCGTCAGATTCCATTATAATAAACACATCTATATCCAGTGTGTCTGAGAATTGAGTTTGATTCTCTATAAAACAACGGTGTTCTGTGTGATAATTATTTACAGATAAACTGATCCCCAACTAATGCCAAATAGAGCGTTTATAGTTACAACTGTTATCTGGTAATAAAATTAACGTCACGCGTGAATGCCCTGGAGAGACTTTAATTCATCTCCATTGCTTGTTTACCATCGTAAAACGGGCAAATAATAATATTTAACTCCTCTGAATAATAAACCCGTCCTTATCCGAGCATTTCAATCACAACTGCGAGAAATGATATTATTCGTAGTAAATAATTTGTGTATCAAATGCGGGACGTGGAGCGGGGGGAGAGGAGACGCCATTGCTGGAGTGGACGCCACCGAGAACGGGGAGGAGGAAAGTCGCCACTGTGAGGTGTGAAGAATTGTTGCAGAATATAGCAACTTAGCTGGTTTATAGTGTCACCCTCATGGTGGATCGTCAACGAGAATTAACTTGACGTTTCGCCGGGAACCTGTTAATTGGTTCTGTGTAGACTAACGTGACCGGCCAGAGAAGCGCGTCAGCATCTAGGCTAGGCTCGACACCACGTGTTCATTATTACGACGACAGAACCTAGGACGCGAGCTTCGGCAAGCCTCAACTTACACAGTGCCCTATTAGCTAAGTACCTTTATTCCCTTTTGATACATCATTATGGATAGGTTATAGCTGGGTAGCTTGTCGTTACGCCGAGCAACTAAAACAAACCACAGGTTATTATATGTCTCCACTCTCCATTTTAATTTCTTGAACATAGATATTTAGCAGCCTAATATGTTGCTACTGAATATATTTTGATTTGCAGCGTGTGTGAAGAATTCCCCGAGCTGTCATTTCCCGTGTTAATCATCTCCCAGTGTTCCATGATGAGTTCAGGAGATTCCGAGGATGAGTCATAACCGATGTCTTGGAAAACGTCTTCAAGCTAAGACCTTTTTCCGTATTCCTTTAATTACATTATCTGTAGTGTATTATTACTATGGATCACTGTTTTCTGGATTAACACGTGTTTATTATAATCATTAATTTCTCATGTTCATAATCTATGTTCTTATTGGTGATTGTTTTATTGATTCTATAATTGGTCATAGGATTAGATTATTGCATAATGAACTGGTGCACGAACCACACTAGTTCCTAGACATATATGAAGTTCTAATAATAACCCCCCAATGTAGGTGTTTGAGGCTTTGATTCAGTTAAATTATATACAGCCCATTTATTATACAAGTGATTATATTCTCTAGTATTTATCCATAGTTACTGGTTCATCTAGGAATTTTCTAATGATCACATTTTATTAGTTTCCCTCTTTACTATAAAAGCAGGTGGTCCTTCGTAATTGATTTTCATTACATTAATATTTAAATAAATAGAGTCAAGCCCCAAATGTCCCACATTATGGTCCTTATCGAACCGAATAAACATAAATTATGATTATAAATACTAATTAGTAATAACTAATCCTTGTGTGATGTAATCTAGACTAACCATTTAATTAATTGTGTCTGCCAACAGCGTAGCACATAAGTTAGTCTAAGTCACACCAATTCATTGCTACTTTCACCTCATGTATAAGGTAGCACTAGTGGGACACAGTCAAATACCCACAACACTTAGACCTATACCTCATACAGAAGTAAGAATCTTCAGGTCACCAGGAGCAACAGCTCATAACTTTTATAACAATTCCACACTAACACCTGCGTTAGAGTGGCCTCACCATCTAACCATTATATACTTAGGTGGTAATGACATCCATCCTACTCGTCATCCAGCTGAGGTGATCAAGTACCTTAAAGCCATAATTTCTTCTTTCAAGCTCATCAGTAATTCGGTAGTATTCACGTTAGTGGAACCTCGCCAACCAAGTCAAGATAATCGTTGGGGAGTAACACCAGAATACTACCAGAGAGCTGCTAAGTACATAAATTTATAAGCTATAAAGGTCATACATAACCTAACTCTCGATGAGAGTAATTATGAGGAAGCTATAAAACTGTTGAAGTTGAACTATTGCAACAAAGAGTTAAGTATAGCTACCCTCTATTACCAATTGCTAGATCTGAATGCACCAAATAGTAGACCAGAGTCACTTCAAAGCTTCAGACTAGAAGTAGAGTCTCTAGTTAAGGCCTTAGGTACTAAAGATGATATACCAGCTTCAGAATGGTCAATCAAGTTACTTTTGCAGAGGAAATTACCTCGAAATGTCTTAACAGAGCTCTGCTCACACTATAATACCGAGTTTCTCACTCTTGACCAAATATTCGAGGGACTGAGAATAACGGTTAACAGGTTGAAGACTCATGATAAAATTAAACCTGAGTCTAAACCAACTAATACTGACACTTCAGTCAAACCCAAGCCGACTTTGAATAAGTCTAGTAAATATAAATCCAAGACTACTCCATCCACTGGGAAAAGAAGTGGAAATGTAGGTACTTATTCGGTGTCTCCTTCTGAGATAACCAATGACTTGTCTACTAAAGAGACCAAGTCAAACAAGGAGAGAAGGTGTCTGTTTTGTAATCAAGGACATGCCACCTACCAATGCTCTGTTTATACTACTTATAATACTAGGATTAAAAGGTTGCAAGAAATACATAAGTGCACCAAGTACATGGGCTCTCATGATCCCAAAAAATGTGTAGTGCAGCTACGTTCCTGCAACAGATGCAACCAAGGTGTACATCACTACGCCTTATGTAGAAAATCTTCTACACCAACCATGACCACTGGGGAGAATTCCACGAATTCTACCACAGTGCAATATTGCAAAGTGCATCAAGAAATAAATGTACTTGCTACTGAGTCAGGCAATAATACCACTCTGCCTACAGCTCAACTTAGACTAATAAACCGGAGATCTAGAGTTAACACTAGAGGTCTTTTTGATCAAGGATCACAGAAAACCTTCATTACACAACAGTTAGTAGAGCAGTTAAATTTAAAACGTGCCAAAAGTGTGAGGTTAAATATTTCTGGTTTCTTGACTAATAGTGGACTTCGTGAATACCAAGTAGTTAAGGTATTAGTGAGACTTGGATCTTCCACTAGTCCAATACAAGCGTAGAAGAGGAGGGTAGTGCAGTGGAGGAGGAAGAGGATGGTAGTGCTGTGGAGGAGTAAGAGGAGGGTAGTGTTGTGGAGGAAGAAGAGGTGGGTTGTGTTGTGGAAGAAGAAGAGGAGGGAAGTGTTGTGGAGATGGAAGAGGAAGGTCGTGTTGTCGAGGAGGAGGAGGAGGAGAAAGGAAGTTTTGTGCAGGAGGAAGAAGAGGGTAGTGTTGTGGAGGAGGAAGAGGAGGGTAGTGTTGTGGAGGAGGAAGAGGAGGGTAGTGATGTAGAGGAAGAGGAGGAGGGAAGTGTTGTGGAAAAGGAAGAGGAGGGTAGTGTTGTGGAGGAGGAAGAGGTGGGTAGTTTTGTGAAGGAGGAAGAGGAGGGGTAGTGTTGAGGAGGAGGAAGAGGAGGGTAGTTTTGTGGAGGAAGAAGACGAGGGGTAGTGTTGTGGAGGAGGAAAAGGAGGGTAGTGTTATGGAGGAGGAAGAGGAGGGTAGTGTTGTAGAGGAGTAAGAGGAGGGTAGTGTTGTGGAGGAGGAAGAGGAGGGTAGTGTTGTAGAGGAGGAAGAGGAGGGTAGTGTTGTGGAGGGGAAAGAGGAGGGTAGTGTTCTGGAGGAGGAAGAGGAGGGTAGTGCTGTGAAGGAGGAAGAGGAGGGTAGTGTTGTGGAGGAGGAAGAGGAGGGTAGAGTTGTGGAGGAGGAAGAGGTGCGTAGTGTTGTGGAGGAAGAGGAAGAGGGAAGAATTGTGGAGGAGGAAGAGGAAGGTCGTGTTATGGAGGAGGAGGGAAGTTTTGTGCAGGAGGAAGAGGAGGGTAGTGCTGTGGAGGAGAAGGAGGAGGAAAGTGTTGTGGAGGAGGACGAGGAAGGTAGTGTTGTGGAAGTGAAAGAGGAGGGTAGTGTTGTGGAGGAGGAGGAGGGTAGTGTTGTGGAGGAGGAAGAGGAGGGTAGTGTTGTGGAGGAGGACGAGGAAGGTAGTGTTGTGGAAGTGAAAGAGGAGGGTAGTGTTGTGGAGGAGGAGGAGGGTAGTGTTGTGGAGGAGGAAGAGGAGGGTAGTGTTGTGGAGGAGGAAGAGGAGCGTAGTGTTGTGGAGGAAGAGGAGGAGGGAAGTGTTGTTGAGGTGGAAGAGGAAGGTAGTGTTGTGGAGGAGGAGGGTAGTGTTGTGGAGGAGGAGGAGGAGGAAAGTGTTGTGGAGGAGGAAGAGGAGGGTAGTGCTGTGGAGGAGAAGGAGGAGGAAAGTGTTGTGGAGGAGGAAGTGGAGGGTAGTGTAGTGGAGAAGGAAGAGGAGTGCAGTTTTGTGGAGGAGGGTAGTGCTGTTGAGGAGGAAGAGGAGGGTAGTGTTGTGGAGGAGGGTAGTCTTGTGGAGGAGGAAGAGGAGAGTAGTTTTGTGGAGGAGGAAGGGGAGGGAAGTGTTGTTGAGGTGGAAGAGCAAGGTAGTGTTGTGGAGGAGGAGGAGGAGGAGGGTAGTGTTGTGGGGGAGGAAGAAGAGGGTAGTGTTGCGGAGGAGGAGGAGGAGGGTAGTGTTGAGGAGGAGGAGGACGAGGGTAGTGTTGTGGAGGAGGAAGAGGAGGGTAGTGTTGTGGAGGAGGAAGAGGAGAGTAGTGTTGTAGAGGAGGAAGAGGAGAGTAGTGTTGTGGAGGAGGAAGAGGAGAGTAGTGTTGTGGAGGAGGAAGAGGAGGGTAGTGTTGTGGAGGAGGAAGAGGAGGGTAGTGTTGTTGAGGAGGAAGAGGAGGGTAGTGTTGTGGAGGTGGAAGAGGAGGGTAGTTTTCAGGAGGAGGAAGAGGAGGGTAGTGTTGTGGAGGTGGAAGAAGAGGGTAGTGATGTGGAGGAGGAAGAGGAGGGTAGTGTTGTGGAGGAGGAAGGAGGGTAGTGCTGTGGAGGAGGAAGAGGAGGGTAGTGCTGTGGAGGAGGAAGAGGAGGGTAGTGCTGTGGAGGAGGAAGAGGAGGGTAGTCTTGTGGAGGAGGAAGAGGAGGGTAGTGTTGTAGAGGAGGAAGAGGAGGGTAGTGTTGTGGAGGAGCAAGAGGAGGGTAGTGTTGTGGAGGAGTAAGAGGTGGGTAGTGTTGTGGAGGAAGAGGAAGAGGGAAGAATTGTGGAGGAGGAAGAGGAAGGTCGTGTTATGGAGGAGGAGAAGGAGGGAAGTTTTGTGCAGGAGGAAGAAGAGGGTAGTGTTGTGGAGGAGGAGGAGGGAAGTGTTGTGGAAGAGGAAGAGGAGGGTAGTGTTGTGGAGGAGGAACCGGAGGGTGGTGTTGTGGAGGAGGAAGAGGAGGGTAGTGTTGTGGAGGAGGAACCGGAGGGTGGTGTTGTGGAGGAGGAAGAGGAGGGTAGTGTTGTGGAGGAGGAAGAGGAGGGTAGTGTTGTGGAAGTGAAAGAGGAGGGTAGTGTTGTGGAGGAGGAAGAGGAGCGTAGTGTTGTGGAGGAAGAGGAGGAGGGAAGTGTTGTTGATGTGGAAGAGGAAGGTAGTGTTGTATAGGAGGAGGAGGAGGGTAGTGTTGTGGAGGAGGAGGAGGAGGGAAGTGTTGTGGAGGAGGAAGAGTAGGGTAGTGTTGTGGAGGAGGAAGAGGAGGGTAGTTTCGTGGAGAAGGAAGAGGAGGGTAGTGTTGTGGAGGAGGAGGAAAAGGGAAGTGTTGTGGAGGAGGAAGAGGAGGGTAGTGTTGTGGAGGAGGAAGAGGAGGGTAGTGTTGTGGAGGAGGAAGAGGAGGGTAGTGTTGTGGAGGAGGAAGAGGAGGGTAGTGTTGTGGAGGAGTAAGAGGAGGGTAGTAATGTAGAGGAGGAAGAGGAGAGTAGTGTTGTAGAGGAGCAAGAGGAGGGTAGTGTTGTGGAGGAGGAAGAGGAGGGTAGTGTTCTGGAGGACGAAGAGGAGGGTAGTGTTGTGCAGGAGGAACCGGAGGGTGGTGTTGTGGAGGAGGAAGAGGAGGGTAGTGTTGTGGAGGAGGAAGAGGAGGGAAGTGTTGTTGATGTGGAAGAGGAAGGTAGTGTTGTATAGGAGGAAGAGGTGGGTAGTGTTGTGGAGGAGGAGGAGGAGGAGGAGGAGGGAAGTGTTGTGGAGGAGGAAGAGTAGGGTAGTGTTGTGGAGGAGGAGGAGGAGGGAAGTGTTGTGGAGGAGGAAGAGGAGGGTAGTGTTGTGGAGGAGGAAGAGGAGGGTAGTCTTGTGGAGGAGGAAGAGGAGGGTAGCCTTGTGGAGGAGTAAGAGGAGGATAGTTTTTTTGAGGAGGAAGAGGAGGGTAGTGCTGTGGAGGAGGAAGAGGAGGGTAGAGTTGTGGAGGAGGAAGAGGAGGGTAGTGCTGTAGAGGAGGAAGAGGAGGGTAGTGTTGTGGAGGAGGAAGAGGAGGGTAGTCTTGTGGAGGAGGAAGAGGAGGGTAGCCTTGTGGGGGAGTAAGAGGAGGATAGTTTTTTTGAGGAGGAAGAGGAGGGTAGTGCTGTGGAGGAGGAAGAGGAGGGTAGAGTTGTGGAGGAGGAAGAGGAGGGTAGTGCTGTGGAGGAGGAAGGAGGGTAGTGCTGTGGAGGAGGAAGAGGAGGGTAGTGCTGTGGAGGAGGAAGAGGTGGGTAGTGCTGTGGAGGAGGAAGAAGAGGGTAGTGTTGTGGAGGAGGAAGAGGAGGGTAGTGTTGTGGAGGAGGAGGAGGGTAGCGTTGTGGAGGATTAGGAGGAGGAGGGTAGTGTTGTGGAGGAGGAAAAGGAGAGAAGTGTTGTGGAGGAGGAAGAGGAGGGAAGTAATGTAGAGGAGGAAGAGGAGGGTAGTAATGTAGAGGAGGAAGAGGAGGGTAGTGTTGTGGAGGAGGAGGGTAGTGTCGTGGAGGAGGAGGAGGAGGGTAGTGTCGTGGAGGAGGAGGAGGAGGGTTGTGTTGTGGAGGAGGAAGAGGAGGGTAGTGTTGTAGAGGAAGAGGAGGGTTGTGTTGTGGAGGAGGAAGAGGAGGGTAGTGTTGTGGAGGAAGAGGAGGGTAGTGTTGTGGAGGAGGAAGAAGAGGGTAGTGTTGTGGAGGAGGAGGGTAGTGTTGTGGAGGAGGAAGAGGAGGGTAGTGTTGTAGAGGAGGAAGAGGAGGGTAGTGTTGTAGAGGAGGAAGAGGAGGGTAGAAATGTAGAGGAGGAAGAGGAGAGTAGTGTTGTAGAGGAGGAAGAGGAGCGTAGTGTTGTGGAGGAAGAGGAGGAGGGAAGTGTTGTTGAGGTGGAAGAGGAAGGTAGTGTTGTGGAGGAGGAGGAGGGTGGTGTTGTGGGGGAAGAAGAACAGGGTAGTGTTGCGGAGGATTAGGAGGAGGAGGAGGAGGAGGAGGAGGGTAGTGTTGTGGAGGAGGAGGAGGAGGGTTGTGTTGTGGAGGAGGAAGAGGAGGGTTGTGTTGAAGAGGAGGAAGAGGAGGGTATTGTTGTGGAGGAGTAAGAGGAGGGTTGTGTTGTGGAGGTGGAAGAGGAGGGTAGTGTTGTGGAGGAGGAGGGTGGTGTTGTGGAGGAGGAGGAGGAGGGCAGTGTTGTGGAGGAGGAGGAGGAGGAGGGTAGTGTTGTGGAGGAGGAAGAGAACGGTAGTGTTGTAGAGGAGGAAGAGGAGAGTAGTGTTGTAAAAGAGGAAGAGGAGGGTAGTATTGTAGAGGAGGAAAAGGAGAGTAGTGTTGTAGAGGAGGAAGAGTTGGGTAGAGTTGTTACGAGGAAGAGTAGGGTAGTGTTGTGGAGGAGGAAGTGGAGGGTAGTGCTCTGAAGGAGGAAGAGGAGGGTAGTGTTGTGGAGGAGGAAGTGGAGGGTAGTGCTCTGAAGGAGGAAGAGGAGGGTAGTGTTGTAGAGGAAGAGGAGGAGGGAAGTGTTGTGGAGGAGGAAGAGGAGGGTAGTGTTGTAGAGGAAGAGGAAGAGGGAAGTGTTGTGGAGGAGGAAGAAGAAGGTCGTGTTATGGAGGAGGAGGAGGAGGAGGGAAGTTTTGTGCAGGAGGAGGAGGAGGGTAGTGTTGTGGAGGAGGAGGAGGAGGGAAGTGTTGTGGAGGAGGAGGAGGAGGGTAGTATTATGGAGGAGGATGGTAGTGTTGTGGAGGAGGAGAAGGAGGAGTGAAGTGTTGTGGAGGAGGAAGAGGAGGGTAGTGTTGTGGAGGAGGAAGAGTAGGGTAGTTTTGTGGAGGAGGAAGAGGAGGGTAGTGTTGTGGAGGAAGAACAGGAGGATAGTGTTGTGGTGGAGGAGGAGGAGGAGGAGGGAAGTGTTGTGGAGGAGGAAGAGGAGGATAGTTTTGTTGAGGAGGAAGAGGAGGGTAGTGCTTTGGAGGAGGAAGAGGAGGGTAGAGTTGTGGAGAAGGAAGAGGAGGGTAGTGCTGTGGAGAAGGAAGAGGAGGGTAGTGCTGTGGAGGAAGAAGAGGAGGGTAGTGCTTTGGAGGAGGAAGAGGAGAGTAGTACTGTGGAGTAGGAAGAGGAGGGTAGTGTTGTGGAGGAGGAAGAGGAGGGTAGTGTTGTGGAGGAGAACAAGGATGGTTGTGTTGTGAAGGAAGAAGAGGAGGGTAGTGTTGTGGACGAGGAAGAGGAGGGTAGTGCTGTGGAGGAGGAAGAGGAGGGTAGTGTTGTGGAGGAGGAGGAGGAGGGTAGCCTTGAGGAGGAGGAGGAGGGTAGCCTTGAGGAGGAGGAAGAGGAGGATAGTTTTGTTGAGGAGGAAGAGGAGGGTAGCGCTGTGGAGGAGGAGGAGGAGGAGGAGGAGGAGTAGGAGAAGGGTACTGTTGTGGAGGAGGAAGAGGAGGGTTGTGTTGAAGAGGAGGAAGAAGAGGGTTGTGTTGTGAAGGTGGAAGAGGAGGGTAGTGTTGTGGAGGAGGAGGGTAGTGTCGTGGAGGAGAAGGAGGAGGGTTGTGTTGAGGAGGACGAAGAGAAGGGTAGTGTTGTGGAAGAGGAGGGTTTTGTTGTGGAGGAGGAAGAGGAGGGTAGTGTTGTGGAGGAGGAGGGTAGTGTCGAGGAGGAGGAGGAGGAGGAGGGGGGAAGTGTTGTGGAGGAGGAGGAGGTTTGTAGTGTTGTGGAGGAGGAGGAGGAGGGTAGTGTTGTGGAGGAGGAGGAGGAGGGAAGTGTTGTGGAGGAGGAAGAGGAGGGTAGTGTTGTAGAGGAGGAAGAGGAGGGTAGTAATGCAAAGGAGGAAGAGGAGAGTAGTGTTGTAGAGGAGGAAGAGGAGGGTAGTGTTGTGGAGGAAGAGGAGGAGGGTAGTTTTGTGGAGGAGGAAGAGGAGGGTAGTGTTGTGGAGGAGGAGGAGGAGGAGGGTAGTGTTGTGGAGGAGAAAGAGGAGAGTAGTGTTGTGGAGGAGAAAGAGGAGAGTAGTGTTGTAGAGGAGGAAGAGGAGGGTAGTAATGTAGAGGAGGAAGAGGAGAGTAGTGTTGTAGAGGAGGAAGAGGAGAGTAGTGTTGTGGAGGAGGAAGAGGAGGGTAGTGTTTTAAAGGAGAAAGCGGAGGTTAGTGTTGTAGAGGAAGAGGAGTGTAGTGATGTGGAGGAAGAAGAAGAGGGTAGTGTTGTGGAGGAGGAGGAGGAGGAGGAGGGTAGTGTTGTGGAGGAGGAAGAGGAGGGTAGTGTTGTTGAGGAGGAAGAGGAGGGTAGTTTTGTGGAGAAGGAAGAGGAGGGTAGTGTTATTGAGGAGGAAGAGGAGGGTAGTTTTGTGGAGAAGGAAGAGGAGGGTAGTGTTGTGGAGCAGGAAGAAGAGGGTAGTGTTGTGGAGGAAGAGAAGGGAAGTGTTGTGGAGGAGGAAGAGGAAGGTAATGTTGTGGAGGAGGAGGATTAGGAGGAGGGTAGTGTTGTGGAGGAGGAGGAGGAGGAGGAGGGTAGTGTTGTGGAGGAGGAGGAGGAGTAGGAGGGTAGTGTTGTGGAGGAGGAAGAGTAGGGATGTTTTGAAGAGGAGGAAGAGGAGGGTAGTGTTGTGGAGGAGAAAGAGGAGGGTAGTGTTGTGAAAGAGGAAGAGGAGGGTAGTGTTGTGGAGGAGGAGGAGGAGGAGGGTAGTGTTGTGGAGGAAGAAGAGGAGGATAGTGTTGTGGTGGAGGAGGAGGAGGAGGAGGAGGAAGAGGGTAGTGTTGTGGAGGAAGAAGAGGAGGATAGTGTTGTGGTGGAGGAGGAGGAGGAGGGTAGAGTCGTGGAAGAGGAAGAGGAGGGTAGTATTGTGAAGGAGGAAGAGGAGGAAAGTGTTCTGGAGGATGAAGAGGAGGGAAGAGTTATGGAGAAGGAAGAGGAGGGTAGTGTCGTGGAGGAGGAGGAGGAGGGTAGTGTTGTGGAGGAGGAAGAGGAGGGTAGTGTTGTGGAGGAGGAAGGAGGGTAGTGCTGTGGAGGAGGAAGAGGAGGGTAGTGCTGTGGAGGAGGAAGAGGAGGGTAGTGCTGTGGAGGAGGAAGAGGAGGGTAGTCTTGTGGAGGAGGAAGAGGAGGGTAGTGTTGTGGAGGAGGAAGAGGAGGGTAGTGTTGTGGAGGAGGAAGAGGAGGGTAGTGTTGTGGAGGAGTAAGAGGAGGGTAGTGTTGTAGAGGAGGAAGAGGAGGGTAGTAATGTAGAGGAGGAGGAGGAGGGTAGTAATGTAGAGGAGGAAGAGGAGAGTAGTGTTGTAGAGGAGCAAGAGGAGGGTAGTGTTGTGGAGGGGGAAGAGGAGGGTAGTGTTCTGGAGGAGGAAGAGGAGGGTAGTGCTGTGAAGGAGGAAGAGGAGGGTAGTGTTGTGGAGGAGGAAGAGGAGGGTAGTGTTGTGGAGGAGGAAGAGGTGGGTAGTGTTGTGGAGGAAGAGGAAGAGGGAAGAGTTGTGGAGGAGGAAGAGGAAGGTCGTGTTATGGAGGAGGAGGAGGAGGGAAGTTTTGTGCAGGAGGAAGAAGAGGGCAGTGTTGTGGAGGAGGAAGCGGAGGGTGGTGTTGTGGAGGAGGAAGAGGAGGGTAGTGTTGTGGAGGAGGAAGAGGAGGGTGGTGTTGTGGAGGAGGAAGAGGAGGGTAGTGTTGTGGAGGAGGAAGAGGAGCGTAGTGTTGTGGAGGAAGAGGAGGAGGGAAGTGTTGTTGATGTGGAAGAGGAAGGTAGTGTTGTATAGGAGGAGGAGGAGGGTAGTGTTGTGGAGGAGGAGGAGGAGGGAAGTGTTGTGGAGGAGGAAGAGGAGGGTAGTGTTGTGGAGGAGGAAGAGGAGGGTAGTGTTGTAGAGGAGGAAGAGGAGGGTAGTGTTGTGGAGGAGGACGAGGAGGTTAGTCTTGTGGAGGAGGAAGAGGAGGGTAGCCTTGTGGAGGAGTAAGAGGAGGATAGTTTTTTTGAAGAGGGAGAGGAGGGTAGTGCTGTGGAGGAGGAAGAGGAGGGTAGAGTTGTGGATGAGGAAGAGGAGGGTAGTGTCGTGGAGGAGGAAGGAGGGTAGTGTCGTGGAGGAGGAAGAGGAGGGTAGTGCTGTGGAGGAGGAAGAGGAGGGTAGTGCTGTGGAGGAGGAAGAGGAGAGTAGTGTTGTGGAGGAGGAAGAGGAGGGTAGTAATGTAGAGGACGAAGAGGAGAGTAGTGTTGTAGAGGAGGAAGAGAGAGTAGTGTTGTAAAGGAGAAAGCGGAGGGTAGTGTTGTAGAGGAAGAAGGAGGGTAGTGCTGTGGAGGAGGAAGAGGAGGGTAGTGCTGTGGAGGAGGAAGAGGAGGGTAGTGCTGTGGAGGAGAAAGAAGAGGGTAGTGTTGTGGAGGAGGAAGAGGAGGGTAGTGTTGTGGAGGAGGAGGAGGAGGGTAGTGTTGTGGAGGATTAGGAGGAGGAGGGTAGTGTTGTAGAGGAAGAGGAGGGTTGTGTTGTGGAGGAGGAAGAGGAGGGAAGTAATGTAGAGGAGGAAGAGGAGGGTAGTAATGTAGAGGAGGAAGAGGAGAGTAGTGTTGCAGAGGAGGAAGAGGAGAATAGTGTTGTGAAGGAGAAAGCGGAGGGTAGTGTTGTCGAGGAGGAAGAGTAGGATAGTGTTGTGGAGGAGGAGTAGGGTTGTGTTGTAGAGGAAGAGGAGGGTAGAGTTGTGGAGGAGGAAGAAGAGGGTAGTGTTGTGGAGAAGGAGGGTAGTGTTGTGGAGGAGGAAGAGGAGGGTAGTAATGTAGAGGAGGAAGCGGAGGGTAGTGTTGTACAGGAGGAGAAAGAGGGGGTGGGTTGTTTTGTGGAGGAGTAAGATGAGGGTCGTGGAGAAGGAAGTAGGGGTTAGTGCTGTGGAGGAGGAGGAGGAGGAGGAGGAGGGTAGTGTTGTGGAGGAAGAAGAGGAGGATAGTGTTGTGGTGGAGGAGGAGAAGTAGGAGGGTAGTGTTTTGGAAGATCAAGAGGAGGGTAGTGTTGTGGAGGAGGAAGAGGAGGGTAGTGTTGTAGTGGAGGAAGAGGAGGGTAGTGTTGTGGAGGAGGAGGAGGAGGAGGAGGGTAGTGTTGTGGAGGAGTAGGAGGAGGAGGAGGAGGGTAGTTTTGTGGAAGAGGAAGAGGAGGGTAGTTTTGTGGAGGAGGAAGAGGAGGGTAGTGTTGTGGAGGAGGAAGATGAGGGCAGTTTTGTGGAGGAAGAGGAGGAGGGAAGTTTTGTGGAGGAGGAAGAGGAGGGCAGTTTTGTGGAGGAGGAAGAGGAGGGGGTAGTGTTGTGGAGGAGGGAGAGGAGGGTAGTGTTGTGGAGGAGGAAGAGGAGGGTAGTGTTGTGGAGGAGGAAGAGGAGGGTAGCGTTTTGTAGGGGGAAGAGGAGGGTAGTGCTATGGAAGAGGAAGAGGAGAGTAGTTTTGTGGAGTAGGAAGAGGAGGGTAGTGTTGTTGAGGAGGAAGAGGAGGGTAGTTTTGTGGAGAAGGAAGAGGAGGGTAGTGTTGTGGAGAAGGAAGAGGAGGGTAGTGTTGTGGAGGAAGAGGAGGAGAGAAGTGTTGTGGAGGAGGAAGAGGAAGGTAGTGTTGTGGAGGAGGAGGAAGAGGAGGAGGGTAGTGTTGTGGAGGAGGAGGAGGAGGAGGAGGGTATTGCTGTGGAGGACGAAGAGGAGGGTAGTGTTGTAGAGGAAGAGGAGGGTTGTGTTGTGGAGGAGAAGGAGAAGGGTAGTGTTGTCGAGGAGAAAGAGGAGGGTAGTGTTGTGAAAGAGGAAGAGGAGGGTAGTGTTGTGGAGGAGTAAGAGGAGGGTAGTGTTGTAGAGGAGGAAGAGGAGGGTAGTAATGTAGAGGAGGAGGAGGAGGGTAGTAATGTAGAGGAGGAAGAGGAGAGTAGTGTTGTAGAGGAGCAAGAGGAGGGTAGTGTTGTGGAGGGGGAAGAGGAGGGTAGTGTTCTGGAGGAGGAAGAGGAGGGTAGTGCTGTGAAGGAGGAAGAGGAGGGTAGTGTTGTGGAGGAGGAAGAGGAGGGTAGTGTTGTGGAGGAAGAGGTGGGTAGTGTTGTGGAGGAAGAGGAAGAGGGAAGAGTTGTGGAGGAGGAAGAGGAAGGTCGTGTTATGGAGGAGGAGGAGGAGGAGGGAAGTTTTGTGCAGGAGGAAGAAGAGGGCAGTGTTGTGGAGGAGGAAGCGGAGGGTGGTGTTGTGGAGGAGGAAGAGGAGGGTAGTGTTGTGGAGGAGGAAGAGGAGGGTGGTGTTGTGGAGGAGGAAGAGGAGGGTAGTGTTGTGGAGGAGGAAGAGGAGCGTAGTGTTGTGGAGGAAGAGGAGGAGGGAAGTGTTGTTGATGTGGAAGAGGAAGGTAGTGTTGTATAGGAGGAGGAGGAGGGTAGTGTTGTGGAGGAGGAGGAGGAGGGAAGTGTTGTGGAGGAGGAAGAGGAGGGTAGTGTTGTGGAGGAGGAAGAGGAGGGTAGTGTTGTAGAGGAGGAAGAGGAGGGTAGTGTTGTGGAGGAGGACGAGGAGGTTAGTCTTGTGGAGGAGGAAGAAGAGGGTAGCCTTGTGGAGGAGTAAGAGGAGGATAGTTTTTTTGAAGAGGAAGAGGAGGGTAGTGCTGTGGAGGAGGAAGAGGAGGGTAGAGTTGTGGATGAGGAAGAGGAGGGTAGTGTCGTGGAGGAGGAAGGAGGGTAGTGTCGTGGAGGAGGAAGAGGAGGGTAGTGCTGTGGAGGAGGAAGAGGAGGGTAGTGCTGTGGAGGAGGAAGAGGAGAGTAGTGTTGTGGAGGAGGAAGAGGAGGGTAGTAATGTAGAGGACGAAGAGGAGAGTAGTGTTGTAGAGGAGGAAGAGAGAGTAGTGTTGTAAAGGAGAAAGCGGAGGGTAGTGTTGTAGAGGAAGAAGGAGGGTAGTGCTGTGGAGGAGGAAGAGGAGGGTAGTGCTGTGGAGGAGGAAGAGGAGGGTAGTGCTGTGGAGGAGAAAGAAGAGGGTAGTGTTGTGGAGGAGGAAGAGGAGGGTAGTGTTGTGGAGGAGGAGGAGGAGGGTAGTGTTGTGGAGGATTAGGAGGAGGAGGGTAGTGTTGTAGAGGAAGAGGAGGGTTGTGTTGTGGAGGAGGAAGAGGAGGGAAGTAATGTAGAGGAGGAAGAGGAGGGTAGTAATGTAGAGGAGGAAGAGGAGAGTAGTGTTGCAGAGGAGGAAGAGGAGAATAGTGTTGTGAAGGAGAAAGCGGAGGGTAGTGTTGTCGAGGAGGAAGAGTAGGATAGTGTTGTGGAGGAGGAGTAGGGTTGTGTTGTAGAGGAAGAGGAGGGTAGAGTTGTGGAGGAGGAAGAAGAGGGTAGTGTTGTGGAGGAGGAGGGTAGTGTTGTGGAGGAGGAAGAGGAGGGTAGTAATGTAGAGGAGGAAGCGGAGGGTAGTGTTGTACAGGAGGAGAAAGAGGGGGTGGGTTGTTTTGTGGAGGAGTAAGATGAGGGTCGTGGAGAAGGAAGTAGGGGTTAGTGCTGTGGAGGAGGAGGAGGAGGAGGAGGAGGGTAGTGTTGTGGAGGAAGAAGAGGAGGATAGTGTTGTGGTGGAGGAGGAGAAGTAGGAGGGTAGTGATTTGGAAGATCAAGAGGAGGGTAGTGTTGTGGAGGAGGAAGAGGAGGGTAGTGTTGTAGTGGAGGAAGAGGAGGGTAGTGTTGTGGAGGAGGAGGAGGAGGAGGAGGGTAGTGTTGTGGAGGAGTAGGAGGAGGAGGAGGGTAGTTTTGTGGAAGAGGAAGAGGAGGGTAGTTTTGTGGAGGAGGAAGAGGAGGGTAGTGTTGTGGAGGAGGAAGATGAGGGCAGTTTTGTGGAGGAAGAGGAGGAGGGAAGTTTTGTGGAGGAGGAAGAGGAGGGCAGTTTTGTGGAGGAGGAAGAGGAGGGGGTAGTGTTGTGGAGGAGGGAGAGGAGGGTAGTGTTGTGGAGGAGGAAGAGGAGGGTAGTGTTGTGGAGGAGGAAGAGGAGGGTAGCGTTTTGTAGGGGGAAGAGGAGGGTAGTGCTATGGAAGAGGAAGAGGAGGGTAGTTTTGTGGAGAAGGAAGAGGAGGGTAGTGTTGTTGAGGAGGAAGAGGAGGGTAGTTTTGTGGAGAAGGAAGAGGAGGGTAGTGTTGTGGAGAAGGAAGAGGAGGGTAGTGTTGTGGAGGAAGAGGAGGAGAGAAGTGTTGTGGAGGAGGAAGAGGAAGGTAGTGTTGTGGAGGAGGAGGAAGAGGAGGAGGGTAGTGTTGTGGAGGAGGAGGAGGAGGAGGAGGAGGGTATTGCTGTGGAGGACGAAGAGGAGGGTAGTGTTGTAGAGGAAGAGGAGGGTTGTGTTGTGGAGGAGAAGGAGAAGGGTAGTGTTGTCGAGGAGAAAGAGGAGGGTAGTGTTGTGAAAGAGGAAGAGGAGGGTAGTGTTGTGGAGGAGGAGAAGGAGGGTAGTGTTGTGGAGGAAGAACAGGAGGATAGTGTTGTGGTGGAGGAGGAGAAGGAGGAGGGTAGTGTTGTGGAAGAGGAAGAGGAGGGTAGTGTTGTGGAGGAGGAAGAGGAGGGTAGTGTTGTGGAGAAGGAAGAAGAGGGTAGTGTTGTGGAAGAGGAAGAGGAGGGAAGTGTTTTGGTGGATGAAGAGGAGGGAAGTGTTATGGAGAAGGAAGAGGAGGGTAGTGTTGTGGTGGAGGAGAAGGAGGAGGAGGAGGAGGAGGAGGAGGGTAGTGTTGTGGAGGAAGAGGAGAAGGATAGTGTTGTGGTTGAGGAGGAGGAGGAGGAGGAGGAGGAGGGTTGTGTTGTGGAAGAGGAAGAGGAGGGTAGTGTTGTGGAGCAGGAAGAGGAGGGTAGTGTTGTGGAGGAGGAAGAGGAGGGTAGTGTTGTGGAGGAGGAGGAGGAAGAGGAGGGTGTTGTTGTGTAAGAGGAAGAGGGGGGTAGTGTTGTGGAGAAGGAAGAAGAGGGTAGTGTTGTGAAGGAGGAGGAGGAGGAGTGTAGTGTTGTGGAGGAGGAGGAGGAGGGTAGGGTTTTGGAGGAGGAGGAGGAGGGTAGTGTTGTGGAGGAGGAGGAGGAGGGTAGCGTTGTGGAGGAGGAGGAGGAGGAGGAGGAGGGTAGTGTTGTGGAGGAGGGGGAGGAGGAGGAGGATGGTAGTGTTGTGGAGGAGAAGGAGGAGGAGGAGGAGGGTAGTGTTGTGGAGGATAAAGAGAAGGATAGTGTTGTGGTGGAGGAGGAGGAGGAGGAGCAGGGTAGTGTTGTGGAAGAGGAAGAGGAGGATAGTGTTGTGGAGGAGGAAGAGGAGGGTAGTGTTGTAGAGGAGGAAGAGGAGGGTAGTGTTGTGGAGGAGGAGGAGGAAGAGGTGGGTAGTGTTGTGGAGGAGGAGGAGGAAGAGGAGGGTAGTGTTGTGTAAGAGGAAGAGGGGCGTAGTGGTGTGGAGAAGGAAGAAGAGGGTAGTGTTTTGAAGGAGGAGGAGGAGGAGGAGTGTAGTGTTGTGGAAGAGGAGGAGGAGGGTAGTGTTTTGGAGGAGGAGGAGGAGGGTAGTGTTATGGAGGAGGAGGAGGAGGGTAGTGTTGTGGAGGAGGAGGAGGAGGAGGAGGAGGAGGGTAGTGTTGTGGAGGAGGAGGAGGAGGAGGGTAGTGTTGTGCAGGAGAAGGAGGAGGAGGAGGGTAGTGTTGTGGAGGAGGAGGAGGAGGAGGAAGGTAGTGTCGTGGAGGAGGAGGAGGAGGAGGAGGGTAGTGTTGTGGAGGAGGAGGAGGAAAAGGGTAGTGTCGTGGAGGAGGAGGAGGAGGAAGGTAGTGTTGTGGAGGAGGAGGAGGAGGGTAATATTGTAGAGGAGGAGGGTAGTGTTGTGGAGAATGAAGAGGAGGGAAGTGTTGTGAAGGAGGAGGAGGAGGAGGGTAGTGTTGTGGAGGAAGAAGAGGAGAGGAGTGTTGTGGAGGAGGAAGAGAAGGGGAGTGTTGTGGAAGAAGAAGAAAAGGATAGTGTTGTGGAGGAGTAAGAGGAGGGAAGTGTTGTGGAGAAGGATGAGGAGGGAAGTGTTGTGGAGAAGGAAGAGGAGGGTAGTGTTGTGGAGGAGGAAGTAGAGGGTAGTGTTGTACAGGAGGAGGAGGAGGAGGGTCGTGTTGTGGAGGAAGAGGAGGAGGAGGAGGGTAGTGTTGTGGAGAAGGAAGAGGAGGGTCGTGATGTGGAGGAAAAGGAGGAGGAGGAGGGTAGTGTTGTGGAGAAGGAAGAGGAGGGTCGTGTTGTGGAGGAAGAGGAGGAGGAGGAGGGTAGTGTTGTGGAGGAGTAAGAGGAGGGTCGTGTTTTGGAGAAGGAAGGGGAGGGTCGTGTTGTGGAGGAAGAGGAGGAGGAGGAGGGTAGTGTTGTGGAGGAGTAAGAGGAGGGTCGTGTTTTGGAGAAGGAAGGGGAGGGTCGTGTTGTGGAGGAAGAGGAGGAGGAGGAGGGTAGTGTTGTGGATAAGGAAGAGGAGGGTCGTGTTGTGGAGAAGGAAGAGGAGGGTAGTGTTGTGGAGAAGGAAGAGGAGGGTCGTGTTGCGGAGGAAGAGGAGGAGGAGGAGGGTAGTGTTGTGGAGAAGGAAGAGGAGGGTCGTGTTGTGGAGGAAGAGGAGGAGGAGGAGGGTAGTGTTGTGGAGGAGTAAGAGGAGGGTCGTGTTTTGGAGAAGGAAGGGGAGGGTCGTGTTGTGGCGGAAGAGGAGGAGGAGGAGGGTAGTGTTGTGGAGAAGGAAGAGGAGGGTAGTGTTGTGGAGGAGGATGAGGAGGGAAGTGTTGTGGAGAAGGAAGAGGAGGGTAGTGTTGTGGAGGAGAAAGATGAGAGAAGTGTTGTGGAGGAGGAGGAGGAGGGTAGTGTTGTAGAGGAGGAGGAGGAGGAGGGTAGTGTTGTGGAGGAGGAGGGTAGTGTTGTAGAGGAGGAGGAGGAGGGTACTGTTGTTGAGGAGGAGGAGGAGGGTAGTGTTGTGGAGGATGAAAAGGAAGGAATTATTGTGGAGAAGGAAGAGGAGGGTAGTGTTGTGGAGAATGAAGAGGAGGGTAGTGTTGTGGAGAAGGATGAGGAGGGTAGTGAAGTGGAGAAGGATGAGGAGGGTAGTGTTGTGGAGAATGAAGAGGAGGGTAGTGTTGTGGAGAATGAAGAGGAGGGTAGCATTGTGGAGAAGGAAGAGGAGGGTAGTGATGTGGAGAAGGATGAGGAGGGTAGTGTTGTGGAGAATGAAGAGGAGGGTAGTGTTGTGGAGAATGAAGAGGAGGGTAGTGTTGTGGAGGATGAAGAGGAGGGTAGTGTTGTGGAGAATGAAGAGGAGGGTAGTGTTGTGGAGGATGAAGAGGAGGGTAGTGTTGTGGAGAATGAAGAGGAGGGTAGTGTTGTGGAGGATGAAGAGGAGGGTAGTGTTGTGGAGAAGGAAGAGGAGTGTAGTGTTGTGGAGAAGGAAGTGGAGGGTAGCGTTGTGGAGAAGGAAGAGGAGGGTAGTGTTGTGGAGAAGGAAGTGGAGGGTAGCGTTGTGGAGAAGGAAGAGGAGGGTAGTGTTGTGGAGAAGGAAGAGGAGGGTAGTGTTGTGGAGAAGGAAGTGGAGGGTAGCGTTGTGGAGAAGGAAGAGGAGGGTAGTGTTGTGGAGAAGGAAGTGGAGGGTAGCGTTGTGGAGAAGGAAGAGGAGGGTAGTGTTGTGGAGAATGAAGAGGAGGGTAGTGTTGTGGAGGATGAAGAGGAGGGTAGTGTTGTGGAGAAGGAAGAGGAGGGTAGTGTTGTGGAGAAGGAAGTGGAGGGTAGCGTTGTGGAGAAGGAAGAGGAGGGTAGTGTTGTGGAGAAGGAAGTGGAGGGTAGCGTTGTGGAGAAGGAAGAGGAGGGTAGTGTTGTGGAGAAGGAAGAGGAGGGTAGTGTTGTGGAGAAGGAAGTGGAGGGTAGCGTTGTGGAGAAGGAAGAGGAGGGTAGTGTTGTGGAGAAGGATGAGGAGGGAAGTGTTGTGGAGAAGGAAGTGGAGGGTAGCGTTGTGGAGGAGGAAGAGGAGGGTAGCGTTGTGGAGGAGGATGAGGAGGGAAGTGTTGTGGAGAAGGAAGTGGAGGGTAGCGTTGTGGAGGAGGAAGTAGAGGGTAGTGTTGTACAGGAGGAGGAGGAGGAGGGTCGTGTTGTGGAGGAAGAGGAGGAGGAGGAGGGTAGCGTTGTGGAGGAGGAAGAGGAGGGAAGTGTTGTGGAGAAGGATGTGGAGGGTAGTAAGGAAGAGGAGGGTAGTGTTGTGGAGGAGGAAGAGGAGGGAAGTGTTGTGGAGAAGGAAGTGGAGGGTAGCGTTGTGTAAGAGGAAGAGGGGCGTAGTGTTGTGGAGAAGGAAGAAGAGGGTAGTGTTTTGAAGGAGGAGGAGGAGGAGGAGTGTAGTGTTGTGGAAGAGGAGGAGGAGGGTAGTGTTTTGGAGGAGGAGGAGGAGGGTAGTGTTATGGAGGAGGAGGAGGAGGGTAGTGTTGTGGAGGAGGAGGAGGGTAGTGTTGTGGAGGAGGATGAGGAGGAGGGTAGTGTTGTGGAGGAGGAGGAGGAGGAGGGTAGTGGTGTGCAGGAGAAGGAGGAGGAGGAGGGTAGTGTCGTGGAGGAGGAGGAGGAGGAGGAGGGTAGTGTTGTGGAGGAGGAGGAGGAGGAGGAAGGTAGTGTCGTGGAGGAGGAGGAGGAGGAGGAGGGTAGTGTTGTGGAGGAGGGGGAGGAGGAGGGTAGTGTCGTGGAGGAGGAGGAGGAGGAGGAAGGTAGTGTTGTGGAGGAGGAGGAGGAGGGTAATATTGTAGAGGAGGAGGGTAGTGTTGTGGAGAATGAAGAGGAGGGAAGTGTTGTGAAGGAGGAGGAGGAGGAGGGTAGTGTTGTGGAGGAAGAAGAGGAGAGGAGTGTTGTGGAGGAGGAAGAGAAGGGGAGTGTTGTGGAAGAAGAAGAAAAGGATAGTGTTGTGGAGGAGGAGGGTAGTGTTGTTGAGGAGTAAGAGGAGGGAAGTGTTGTGGAGAAGGATGAGGAGGGAAGTGTTGTGGAGAAGGAAGAGGAGGGTAGTGTTGTGGAGGAGGAAGTAGAGGGTAGTGTTGTACAGGAGGAGGAGGAGGAGGAGGGTCGTGTTGTGGAGGAAGAGGAGGAGGAGGAGGGTAGTGTTGTGGAGAAGGAAGAGGAGGGTAGTGTTGTGGAGGAGGAGGAGGAGGGTAGGGTTTTGGAGGAGGAGGAGGAGGGTAGTGTTGTGGAGGAGGAGGAGGAGGGTAGCGTTGTGGAGGAGGAGGAGGAGGAGGAGGAGGAGGAGGAGGAGGAGGATGAGGGTAGTGTTGTGGAGGAGGGGGAGGAGGAGGAGGATGGTAGTGTTGTGGAGGAGAAGGAGGAGGAGGAGGGTAGTGTTGTGGAGGATAAAGAGAAGGATAGTGTTGTGGTGGAGGAGGAGGAGGAGGAGGAGGGTAGTGTTGTGGAAGAGGAAGAGGAGGATAGTGTTGTGGAGGAGGAAGAGGAGGGTAGTGTTGTAGAGGAGGAAGAGGAGGGTAGTGTTGTGGAGGAGGAGGAGGAAGAGGTGGGTAGTGTTGTGGAGGAGGAGGAGGAAGAGGAGGGTAGTGTTGTGTAAGAGGAAGAGGGGCGTAGTGGTGTGGAGAAGGAAGAAGAGGGTAGTGTTTTGAAGGAGGAGGAGGAGGAGGAGTGTAGTGTTGTGGAAGAGGAGGAGGAGGGTAGTGTTTTGGAGGAGGAGGAGGAGGGTAGTGTTATGGAGGAGGAGGAGGAGGGTAGTGTTGTGGAGGAGGAGGAGGAGGAGGAGGAGGAGGGTAGTGTTGTGGAGGAGGAGGAGGAGGAGGGTAGTGTTGTGGAGGAGGAGGAGGAGGAGGGTAGTGTTGTGCAGGAGGAGGAGGAGGAGGGTAGGGTCGTGGAGGAGGAGGAGGAGGAGGAGGGTAGTGTTGTGGAGGAGGAGGAGGAGGAGGAAGGTAGTGTCGTGGAGGAGGAGGAGGAGGAGGAGGGTAGTGTTGTGGAGGAGGAGGAGGAAAAGGGTAGTGTCGTGGAGGAGGAGGAGGAGGAAGGTAGTGTTGTGGAGGAGGAGGAGGAGGGTAATATTGTAGAGGAGGAGGGTAGTGTTGTGGAGAATGAAGAGGAGGGAAGTGTTGTGAAGGAGGAGGAGGAGGAGGGTAGTGTTGTGGAGGAAGAAGAGGAGAGGAGTGTTGTGGAGGAGGAAGAGAAGGGGAGTGTTGTGGAAGAAGAAGAAAAGGATAGTGTTGTGGAGGAGTAAGAGGAGGGAAGTGTTGTGGAGAAGGATGAGGAGGGAAGTGTTGTGGAGAAGGAAGAGGAGCGTAGTGTTGTGGAGGAGGAAGTAGAGGGTAGTGTTGTACAGGAGGAGGAGGAGGAGGGTCGTGTTGTGGAGGAAGAGGAGGAGGAGGAGGGTAGTGTTGTGGAGAAGGAAGAGGAGGGTCGTGATGTGGAGGAAAAGGAGGAGGAGGAGGGTAGTGTTGTGGAGAAGGAAGAGGAGGGTCGTGTTGTGGAGGAAGAGGAGGAGGAGGAGGGTAGTGTTGTGGAGGAGTAGGAGGAGGGTCGTGTTTTGGAGAAGGAAGGGGAGGGTCGTGTTGTGGAGGAAGAGGAGGAGGAGGAGGGTAGTGTTGTGGAGGAGTAAGAGGAGGGTCGTGTTTTGGAGAAGGAAGTGGAGGGTCGTGTTGTGGAGGAAGAGGAGGAGGAGGAGGATAGTGTTGTGGATAAGGAAGAGGAGGGTCGTGTTGTGGAGAAGGAAGAGGAGGGTAGTGTTGTGGAGAAGGAAGAGGAGGGTCGTGTTGCGGAGGAAGAGGAGGAGGAGGAGGGTAGTGTTGTGGAGAAGGAAGAGGAGGGTCGTGTTGTGGAGGAAGAGGAGGAGGAGGAGGGTAGTGTTGTGGAGGAGTAAGAGGAGGGTCGTGTTTTGGAGAAGGAAGGGGAGGGCCGTGTTGTGGAGGAAGAGGAGGATGAGGAGGGAAGTGTTGTGGAGAAGGAAGAGGAGGGTAGTGTTGTGGAGGAAGAGGAGGAGGAGGAGGGTAGTGTTGTGGAGGAGTAAGAGGAGGGTCGTGTTTTGGAGAAGGAAGGGGAGGGCCGTGTTGTGGAGGAAGAGGAGGATGAGGAGGGAAGTGTTGTGGAGAAGGAAGAGGAGGGTAGTGTTGTGGAGGAGAAAGATGAGAGAAGTGTTGTGGAGGAGGAGGAGGAGGGTAGTGTTGTAGAGGAGGAGGAGGAGGAGGGTAGTGTTGTGGAGGAGGAGGGTAGTGTTGTAGAGGAGGAGGAGGAGGGTACTGTTGTTGAGGAGGAGGAGGAGGGTAGTGTTGTGGAGGATGAAAAGGAAGGAATTATTGTGGAGAAGGAGGAGGAGGGTAGTGTTGTGGAGAATGAAGAGGAGGGTAGTGTTGTGGAGAATGAAGAGGAGGGTAGTGATGTGGAGAATGAAGAGGAGGGTAGTGTTGTGGAGAAGGAAGAGGAGGGTAGTGTTGTGGAGAATGAAGAGGAGGGTAGTGTTGTGGAGAATGAAGAGGAGGGTAGTGTTGTGGAGAATGAAGAGGAGGGTAGCGTTGTGGAGAATGAAGAGGAGGGTAGTGTTGTGGAGAATGAAGAGGAGGGTAGTGTTGTGGAGAAGGATGAGGAGGGTAGTGATGTGGAGAATGAAGAGGAGGGTAGTGTTGTGGAGAAGGATGAGGAGGGTAGTGATGTGGAGAATGAAGAGGAGGGTAGTGTTGTGGAGGATGAAGAGGAGGGTAGTGTTGTGGAGAAGGAAGAGGAGGGTAGTGTTGTGGAGAAGGAAGTGGAGGGTAGCGTTGTGGAGAATGAAGAGGAGGGTAGTGTTGTGGAGAATGAAGAGGAGGGTAGTGTTGTGGATGATGAAGAGGAGGGTAGTGTTGTGGAGAAGGAAGAGGAGGGTAGTGTTGTGGAGGATGAAGAGGAGGGTAGTGTTGTGGAGAAGGAAGAGGAGGGTAGTGTTGTGGAGAAGGAAGAGGAGGGTAGTGTTGTGGAGAATGAAATGGAGGGTAGCGTTGTGGAGAATGAAGAGGAGGGTAGTGTTGTGGAGGATGAAGAGGAGGGTAGTGTTGTGGAGAAGGAAGAGGAGGGTAGTGTTGTGGAGAAGGAAGTGGAGGGTAGCGTTGTGGAGAATGAAGAGGAGGGTAGTGTTGTGGAGAATGAAGAGGAGGGTAGTGTTGTGGAGGATGAAGAGGAGGGTAGTGTTGTGGAGAAGGAAGAGGAGGGTAGTGTTGTGGAGAAGGAAGAGGAGGGTAGTGTTGTGGAGAATGAAGAGGAGGGTAGCGTTGTGGAGAATGAAGAGGAGGGTAGTGTTGTGGAGAATGAAGAGGAGGGTAGTGTTGTGGAGAATGAAGAGGAGGGTAGTGTTGTGGAGGATGAAGAGGAGGGTAGTGTTGTGGAGAAGGAAGAGGAGGGTAGTGTTGTGGAGAAGGAAGTGGAGGGTAGCGTTGTGGAGAAGGAAGAGGAGGGTAGTGTTGTGGAGAAGGAAGTGGAGGGTAGCGTTGTGGAGAAGGAAGAGGAGGGTAGTGTTGTGGAGAAGGAAGAGGAGGGTAGTGTTGTGGAGAAGGAAGTGGAGGGTAGCGTTGTGGAGAAGGAAGAGGAGGGTAGTGTTGTGGAGAAGGATGAGGAGGGAAGTGTTGTGGAGAAGGAAGTGGAGGGTAGCGTTGTGGAGGAGGAAGAGGAGGGTAGCGTTGTGGAGGAGGATGAGGAGGGAAGTGTTGTGGAGAAGGAAGTGGAGGGTAGCGTTGTGGAGGAGGAAGTAGAGGGTAGTGTTGTACAGGAGGAGGAGGAGGAGGGTCGTGTTGTGGAGGAAGAGGAGGAGGAGGAGGGTAGCGTTGTGGAGGAGGAAGAGGAGGGAAGTGTTGTGGAGAAGGATGTGGAGGGTAGTAAGGAAGAGGAGGGTAGTGTTGTGGAGGAGGAAGAGGAGGGAAGTGTTGTGGAGAAGGAAGTGGAGGGTAGCGTTGTGTAAGAGGAAGAGGGGCGTAGTGTTGTGGAGAAGGAAGAAGAGGGTAGTGTTTTGAAGGAGGGGGAGGAGGAGGAGTGTAGTGTTGTGGAAGAGGAGGAGGAGGGTAGTGTTTTGGAGGAGGAGGAGGAGGGTAGTGTTATGGAGGAGGAGGAGGAGGGTAGTGTTGTGGAGGAGGAGGAGGAAGAGGAGGAGGAGGGTAGTGTTGTGGAGGAGGATGAGGAGGAGGGTAGTGTTGTGGAGGAGGAGGAGGAGGAGGGTAGTGGTGTGCAGGAGAAGGAGGAGGAGGAGGGTAGTGTCGTGGAGGAGGAGGAGGAGGAGGAGGGTAGTGTTGTGGAGGAGGAGGAGGAGGAGGAAGGTAGTGTCGTGGAGGAGGAGGAGGAGGAGGAGGGTAGTGTTGTGGAGGAGGGGGAGGAGGAGGGTAGTGTCGTGGAGGAGGAGGAGGAGGAGGAAGGTAGTGTTGTGGAGGAGGAGGAGGAGGGTAATATTGTAGAGGAGGAGGGTAGTGTTGTGGAGAATGAAGAGGAGGGAAGTGTTGTGAAGGAGGAGGAGGAGGAGGGTAGTGTTGTGGAGGAAGAAGAGGAGAGGAGTGTTGTGGAGGAGGAAGAGAAGGGGAGTGTTGTGGAAGAAGAAGAAAAGGATAGTGTTGTGGAGGAGGAGGGTAGTGTTGTTGAGGAGTAAGAGGAGGGAAGTGTTGTGGAGAAGGATGAGGAGGGAAGTGTTGTGGAGAAGGAAGAGGAGGGTAGTGTTGTGGAGGAGGAAGTAGAGGGTAGTGTTGTACAGGAGGAGGAGGAGGAGGGTCGTGTTGTGGAGGAAGAGGAGGAGGAGGAGGGTAGTGTTGTGGAGAAGGAAGAGGAGGGTAGTGTTGTGGAGAACGAAGAGGAGGGTCGTGATGTGGAGGAAGAGGAGGAGGAGGAGGGTAGTGTTGTGGAGAAGGAAGAGGAGGGTCGTGTTGTGGAGGAAGAGGAGGAGGAGGAGGGTAGTGCTGTGGAGGAGTAAGAGGAGGGTCGTGTTTTGGAGAAGGAAGGGGAGGGTCGTGTTGTGGAGGAAGAGGAGGAGGAGGAGGGTAGTGTTGTGGAGAAGGAAGAGGAATGTCGTGTTGTGGAGGAAGAGGAGGAGGAGGAGGGTAGTGTTGTGGAGGAGTAAGAGGAGGGTCGTGTTTTGGAGAAGGAAGGGGAGGGTCGTGTTGTGGAGGAAGAGGAGGAGGAGGAGGGTAGTGTTGTGGAGGAGTAAGAGGAGGGTCGTGTTTTGGAGAAGGAAGGGGAGGGTCGTGTTGTGGAGGAAGAGGAGGAGGAGGAGGGTAGTGTTGTGGAGAAGGAAGAGGAGGGTAGTGTTGTGGAGGAGGATGAGGAGGGAAGTGTTGTGGAGAAGGAAGAGGAGGGTAGTGTTGTGGAGGAGAAAGATGAGAGAAGTGTTGTGGAGGAGGAGGAGGAGGAGGGTAGTGTTGTAGAGGAGGAGGAGGAGGAGGGTAGTGTTGTGGAGGAGGAGGGTAGTGTTGTAGAGGAGGAGGAGGAGGGTACTGTTGTTGAGGAGGAGGAGGAGGGTAGTGTTGTGGAGGATGAAAAGGAAGGAATTATTGTGGAGAAGGAAGAGGAGGGTAGTGTTGTGGAGAATGAAGAGGAGGGTAGTGTTGTGGAGAAGGATGAGGAGGGTAGTGATGTGGAGAAGGAAGAGGAGGGTAGTGTTGTGGAGGAGGAAGAGGAGGGAAGTGTTGTGGAGAAGGATGAGGAGGGAAGTGTTGTGGAGAAGGAAGAGGAGGGTAGTGTTGTGGAGGAGGAAGAGGAGGGTAGTGTTGTTGAGGAGGAAGAGGAGGGTAGTGTTGTGGTGAAGGAAGAGGAGAGTAGTCTTGCGGAGGAGGAAGAATAGGGTAGTGTTAAGGAGTATGAAGAGGAGGGTAGTGTTGTGGAGGAGGAAGAGGAGGGTAGTGTTGTGGGGGATTAGGAGGAAGAGGAGGGTAGTGTTGAGGAGGAGGAGGAGGGTAGTGTTGTGGAGGAGGAGTAGGAGGGTAGTGTTGTGGAGGAGGAAGAGGAGAGGAGTGTTGTGGAGAAGATAGAGGAGAGGAGTGTTGTGGAGAAGGAAAGGAGGGAAGTGTTGTGGAAGAGTAAGAGGAGGATAGTGCTGTACAGGAGGAGGGGGTGGGTAGTGTTGTGGAGGAGGAAGAGGAGGGAAGTGTTGTGGAGAAGGAAGAAGAGGGTCGTGTTGTGGAGGAGGAGGAGGAAGGTTGTGTTGTGGTGAAGGAAGAGGAGGGTCGTGTTGTGGAGGAGGAGGAGGAGGAGGAGGAGGGTAGTGTTGTGGAAGAAGAAGAGGAAGAAGAAGTTTTCCTTGAGCAACTACGGTGCTTCACCCTTCTGCTAGGGTCCTCCACAGCTCTCCTGGCTGCTACACCATGAAGTTCCCTAGAACAACTGTGGTGCTTCACCACCTCTAGAGAAGCACGTGATACTCCTCTTCACTGCTCCTCACAGCTCGAGGTCCTCTCCTCCACTACCTTGGAGTCTCATCAACTACTCTCTCTGTGCAGGCTTCGGAGTTCTCTGCAACTTTTTCCCCAAAGACAAACCTGCAACCCATCGACACTCCAATAAAAATGATTCCCCTTTAACACATAAACAAAAATAATCACACAATGTTTGCCTCCAACTTCTATCTGTCCTCTACGTACTGTGAGAGTGGACTCCCCCGTTGGGCGGGTCCATGCTCCACCTCGCCTGGCGGGCCTCCACACTCTCCTCCTCAGCCACTCAGCCAGTTGGCTTCAAGCGGTCGACGGTAGAGGACGCGCTGCTCGTCCTTCCAGCTGTCTCTCATCTCCTCTTATTTAGGCTTCCTGCCTTACCAAAACATTTCTAACTCATCAATAAACATTGCTACTGTCGCTGGGCACACGACCAATTACAAGCAATCACTATGAACTGGCTTAAATCGTGCTTACGACAGATTATCTCGTCGAGGGCGCCCCTCCCTATGACGGAGCCTGGTCAGGGCGATTCCACAGCCCACAATAATGCCTCTGGGCGGCTTAATACTCTCCTCGCCGTCCAGAACTTGAGACTACAACGTTCTCAGCTCAATTCCACAGCTGGCACGTCTGCACACTTCTCTTCTCTTGGAGATATATCACTAGGAGTTCCTTCCTGACGGGAGCTCAAACGGAGCGCGGCTTTCCCCCTGCGATGTCTGGCCTCAAGTGAGGTCAAAGCCCTAAAGAAGCGAGCCTCACGCCTCCAGCAAAATATCCACATCTCCTAACCAGTCATTTATCTATTTCCTTATGTACTGCCCATAATCTCAAATTGTTCATTAAATCCAACAAACTATTTTACATCTGTGTTATCGCCTCTATATTTCCTATACTTTCTAGTTAGGTCAGGCTTGTTGAATAACTCTCAAGGGGGGAGACTCGTTTCTCCTGTAGGCTGAGATCATAACACTCCCCTCCCCTTATTTTTGAGAGTTATTCCAGTGGTAAAGCTCGGGATAATACATCCGCCACCACACTGTCTCGTTCTTCAACCGATTTGTTCGACCGGTTGATCTGCTTACGTACTCCCTTAGGAGTCTACAATTAGTTCGTTGCTCCTTGCAACATCTGGCTCACAACTCGCCAGAAACAGGATCTTCTCACAAACGATCTGACCTCTCTGGCACCTCTTGGCTAGGCTGTCCTCCTTGGACGCCTGCACTCCATCAGTCCACTCTACTTACTGTCTCCACCCTCCGTTTCCTCGTCTTCTTCTCTTCACGTCCAGAGTCAGACATCTACTGCCTGTACCTCCTCTGTCGTCTTCACACTTCCATCTACGGCCATTATACTTCCGTCTCCTGTCATCATACTTCACTCCCTCGTCTTCACTGACGATCCTCCCTTTCGTCTCCTCATTTATCCGAGACCTCATCCTGCTTGACTTCCATCGAGTCCTCGGCTTTCTTCTATTCCTCCATGCTTGTATCATCATCCTCTTCCCACACCTCTCACCTCTATACAACTCCCTTTTTTCTCCTTCAACTCTTCTTCGTTCCCTAAAAGTTTCTTCGAGCACTGTCTTACAGCCAACAGCACTCTACCGTACATGTAGCTTTACCTCTCCTAAGGTGCTCGTAAGCATCTCTCCACACATACTGTCTCTTCTTCTTTCATTTCCTTGGCTATTACTTTTCTTCACTATCTCTCCTCTACGTTTTCTGTGAAACATGTCAACGCCTGACATCTCCCACAACTTAACTCTACTATCCGAATGCCTCTGTGCTCGTGGACAACTTGACGCTCTACTCCCGTCCTCAGTCTGTCCACATCTTTCCTTATTCCTACTCAGCACAGTTGCATTCACCTTCCGACTCTTAATTTCAACAGTCTAGGTTCTACTCAGGATCGCTCTCTTCACATGACTCTTCTTCGGCTGGGCCATCTTCACATTTGACCTCACCGAGACTCCTGGGCTGGACCTTCATCAAACAGCCATGCTATATCTACATCGATATCTTCTATCGGTTTAATCGACACTGCCTCATCTTCTCCAGCGTCTTCCTTGTCGGCCACCTCTGCCTTCATCACTACCGAGACAGGGTACTCAATGGCTTGGCGGTCTCCTGACGCATCTCCTCGGATGTCAGTCAGGTTCACACTCTCGGGGGAGGAGGAGGGTAGTTGGATGTTGGGGAGGCGGAAGAGGAGGGTCGTGTTGTGGAGGAGGAAGAAGAGAGTAGTGCTGTGGAGAAGGATGAGGAGGGTAGTGTTGTGGAGAAGGAAGAGGAGGGTAGTGATGTGGATGAGGAAGAGGAGGAGGGGAGTGTTGTGGAGGAAGTGGAGGATAGTGTTGTTAATGAGGAGGAGGGTAGTGTTGTGGAGAAGCAAGAGGAGGGAAGTGTGGTGGAGAAGGAAGAGGAGGGTAGTGTTGTGGAAGGAAGAGGAGGGTACTGTGTTCTAGGAGGATGAGGAGGGGAGTGTTTTGGAGAAGGAAGAGGAGGGTAGTGTTGTGGTGGACAAGTAGGATAGACCAAGGAAGCAACACTGACCCTTTCACCAACACAGTAGGCCAGGGAGACAACACTGACCCTCTCACCAACACAGTAGGCCAGGGAGACAACACTGACCCTCTCACCAACACAGTAGACCAGGGAGACAACACTCACCCTCTCACCAACACAGTAGACCAGGGAGACAACACTCACCCTCTCACCAACACAGTAGGCCAGGGAGGCAACACTGACCCTCTCACCAACACAGTAGACCTGGGAGGCAACACTGACCCTCTCACCAACACAGTAGGCCAGGGAGGCAACACTGACCCTCTCACCAACACAGTTGGCCAGGGAGGCAACACTGACCCTCTCACCAACACAGTAAGCCAGGGTGACAACACTCACCCTCTCACCAACACAGTAGACCAGGGAGGCAACACTGACCCTCTCACCAACACAGTAGGCCAGGGAGGCAACACTCACCCTCTCACCAACACAGTAGACCAGGGAGGCAACACTGACCCTCTCACCAACACAGTAGGCCAGGGTGACAACACTCACCCTCTCACCAACACAGTAGGCCAGGGTGACAACACTGACCCTCTCACAAACACACGACTCAGGCTTGGGTACAAATATTACTGGAAATATGGGATAGGTGTTCATGATAATGACACGAGGTGTAAACTATGTGGTATGTTAAGGTCTCACACCCTGGCCCATTATGTTCTTGATTGTCCGTTGATTAATATATATAGAAACACTGAGATAAGGACTGTTCCTGAACAAATAGCCTGGATGTGTCACAACGGAAAGGTTGATGATATTCTTGAGAGATAAGAATTTTGCACCAAGACTGTAATATTTTGTTGAATTATCTGCATGTCTCTTGCAAATTGTCTATACAGTATACCTAGGTCATAAAAGTATTTGTGTGTACGTCTGATAACATACTACTTGTGAAGGAGGAAATGTATATGTTTATCTCTCAGAATGTTTGGTAATATGTTTATTTGTGATGTGTGTCTATGTATGTATTAACACGTTGTACTGAATGGGGTGAGAATAGCTTGAGCTACCTCATCCCTTTGTGTGTATTTTACCTCAATAAACTTATTTCAATTTCAATTTCAACACAGTTCATGACATGATGGACTACATCACACAGAAGTGTAAGGAGGCAGCAGACAAGTTCGTCTCAGTCCAAAAGGAAAAAAAATATATGCAGATGAGAAACACATGGTTTAATCAGAGATGTAAGCTTGCAAAACAACTGAGTAAAATGGCATGGAGAAACTATAAAATCAACAGAACACTAGTGTGCAGAGAATGATACCAGAGCGCCAGGAATGAATATGCCAGGGTCAGAAGAGAGGTAGAGAGGTAATATGAAATGACTTAGCGAGCAAGGTAAAGACAACCCAAACTGCTGCATAGCCACATCAGGAGGAAAAAATCAGTGAAGGAACAGATAATGAAACTGAGGATAGGGGAAGAAAGATTCACTGCAAACCAGAAAGAAGTGTGCAAAGAATTTAATAAGAAATTCCAGGAGGTCTTCACCACAGAGCAAGGAGAAGTCCCAGAGATAAGAGAGGGAACATCAAACCAGACACCAATAGAGGAGTTTGTGATTACCAGTGGGGAGATGAGGAAGCATCTGCTAGATTTGGATGTGACAAAGGCTTTTGGCCCGGATGGAATATCACCATGGAGTCTAAAGGAAGGAGCAGAAGATCTGTGCCTGCCACTCTCCATGGTGTGCAAGAAATCACTGGTAACAGGTGAACTGCCAAAAATTTGGAAGACAGCCAATGTAGTCCCAATATACAAGAAGGGTTATAGGCAGGAGGCACTTAACTACAGGTCAGTATCCCTAACTTGCATATCATGAAAGATGATGGAGAAGATTGTGCGAAAAAAACTAGAAGAACATCTGGAGCGAAAGAACTTTGTAACACAGCATCAACATGGGTTCTGGGATGGCAAGTCCTGCCACACAGGATTAATTGAGTTCTTTGACGAGGCAACAAAAATCAGGTAAGAAAGAGAGAGGGATGGGCAGACTGCAATTTTTTTGGATTGCCAGAAAGCCTGTGACACAGTACCACATAAGACTCTAGTGCACAAACTGGAGATGCAGGCATGAGTGAAAGGTAAAGTACTCCACTGGATAAGGGAGTACCTAAGCAACAGGACACGGCTAGTCACTGTGAGGGATTAGGTCTCAGAGTGGCGGGTAGTCACCAGTGGAGTCCCACAGGGATCAGTCCTTGGACCTATACTCTTTCTGATATACGTAAATGATCTCCCAGAAGGAATTGACTCGTTTCTCTCAACGTTTGCTAATGATGCAGAAATTATGAGGAAGATCAAGACCAAGGAAGAAAATATGAGGCGAGGATGATAATATGACCTAGACAAACTGAAGGAATGGTCCGACAAATGGCTACTAAAGTTCAGCGCAAGTAAATGTAAGGCAATGTTATGACCCTCTCGGGACGCAACGGGGTTCTCACTCTGATGTTGTTAGAGTCAGATATAGATATCCGTTCCCAAGCCAGTAGTGGCTATCAAGGGATGAGATCCGTGACGCAAGTAACTTAAAGGGAGTAGGGAAAGAAAGCTAAGAACTTAATATTATAATTAACACCATCACCGATTAAATATATATAAAATAAAAGAGTGCACGAGGGGGAGGGGTATTAACACTTTACAAGGGGATTAATCTACAATCGATGTCTTCTGCTGAAGATGCTGGTGTCATAACTCTCGGTGCCGAATCCTTGGTGCTCTCTTCGTGGCCTCACAATTAATTCTCCAAAGAAGTTGAGCCTACCCTGGCCACAGGTCAGCCAAAACACGGGTCCACTGGGGGCACCGCCGTGGAGGCCGTCAACCACACGTCCAGCTGGTCTGCTGGCAGGTTCTGAGCCCACAAGGCTGGTACGGCCACTCCACGGACGATAAAAGGGGAACGCCCTAGACAGGAGCTTCGTGTGACACCACAAGTCACTCTCCTGTCTTCAGTACCCCAGTGGATGATCGTCTCCAACAGTCGGTCCCGGGTAAATCCTTTTACTGCCACTCCACTGGCAGGCTAACACACCACAGTGTTCTTCTGGGGGGACGACGTCACAACAGCTGCAGCAAGGTTCAAGGTATGGAGACTGGCTGCCTCGGGTAGACTGACTCCACTTCCATCACAGCAGTCCCAGGTCGGCTCTGTAAGCAGACACGTCATCAATAACTGGGACACTAAAACACCTCACTTACGGGCTCGGGCACAAACACCTGACGTATCCAGTCCATAGATGGCGCTGTCGTCGGAGCACCACCTCACCAGAGGTCAGTGGCGGCTGTGTAGAGTGCTGATCGGGACTGGAAACTAGCCTTCGTAGCTGGTACACGGCGTCCTCACCAGGTGTCGTCGTCCTTTTGGAGGGGGTTTCGGGAGCTGACCCACAGATGGCGCGGTCGTCACGGCTCCAAGCTCGGACACTGGATCCGGGTTCGTAACAGGCAATGAAACTAGAGGATGAATTAGGAGGCCAGTCACTGGATACCGAATGGGAGATGAAGTTCTTCACGAAATGGACAGAGAAAAAGATCTAGGAGTTGATATCACGCTAAACCTGTCTCCTGAAGCCCACATCAAAAGAATAACATCAGCGGCCTATGCGAGGCTGGCTACCATCAGAACTGCTTTCAGAAACCTGTGTAAGGAATCCTTCAGAACCTTGTATACCACATATGTATGGCCAATCCTGGAATATACGGCCCCAGCAAGGAGCCCATACCTAGTCAAGCACAAGACAAAGCTGGAAAATGTTCAGAGGTATGCCACTAAGCTAGTCCCAGAACTAAGAGGTATGAGGTATGAGGACAGTTGAGTGAACTGCAGCTCACGTCGCTGGTAGATTGAAGAGCTAGGGGGGAGACATGATCACCACATACAAAATTCTAAGGGAAATTGACAGATTAGACATGGATTGATTATTTAATACGGGTGGTACACGCACAAGGGGATACAGGTGGAAGCTGAGTACCCAAATGAGCAACAGGGACATTAGAAAGAACTTTTTCAGGGTCAAAGAAGTTGGTAAACGGAATGCACTAATAAGTGATGTGGTGGAGGCTGACTCCATACACAGTTTCAAATGTAGATAAGATAGAGCCCAGTAGGCTCAGGAACCTGTACACCAGTTGATTGGCAGTTGAGAGGCGGGACCAAAGAGAAAAAGCTCAACTCCCGCAAGCACAAATAGGCGAGTACAGTAGGCCAGGAAGGAAATACTCACCCTCTCACCAACACAGTAGACCAGGGAGACAACACAGTAGGCCAGGGATGCAACACTGACCCTCTCACCAACACAGTAGACCAGGGAGGCAACACTCACCCTCTCACCAACACAGTAGGCCAGGGAGACAACACTGACCCTCTCACCAACACAGTAGGCCAGGGAGACAACACTCACCCTCTCACCAACACAGTAGGCCAGGGAGACAACACTGACCCTCTCACCAACACAGTAGGCCAGGGAGACAACACTGACCCTCTCACCAACACAGTAGGTCAGGGAGACAACACTCACCCTCTCACCAACACAGTAGGCCAGGGTGACCACACTCACCCTCTCACCAACACAGTAGGCCAGGGAGACAACACTCACCCTCTCACCAACACAGTAGGCCAGGGTGACCACACTCACCCTCTCACCAACACAGTAGGCCAGGGAGACAACACTCACCCTCTCACCAACACAGTAGGCCAGGGAGGCAACACTCACCCTCTCACCAACACAGTAGGCCAGGGAGACAACACTCACCCTCTCACCAACACAGTAGGCCAGGGTGACCACACTCACCCTCTCACCAACACAGTAGGCCAGGAAGGACACACTCACCCTCTCACCAACACAGTAGGCCAGGGAGACAACACTGACCCTCTCACCAACACAGTAGACCAGGGAGACAACACTGACCCTCTCACCAACACAGTAGGCCAGGGTGACAACACTGACCCTCTCACCAACACAGTAGGCCAGGAAGGACACACTCACCCTCTCACCAACACAGTAGGCCAGGGAAGCAACACAGTAGGCCAGGGTGACAACACTCACCCTCTCACCAACACAGTAGGCCAGGGAGGCAACACTCACCCTCTCACCAACACAGTAGGCCAGGGAGACAACACTGACCCTCTCACCAACACAGTAGGCCAGGGAGACAACACTGACCCTCTCACCAACACAGTAGACCAGGGAGACAACACTCACCCTCTCACCAACACAGTAGGCCAGGGAGACAACACTCACCCTCTCACCAACACAGTAGGCCAGGGAGACAACACTGACCCTCTCACCAACACTGTAGGCCAGGGTGACAACACTGACCCTCTCACCAACACAGTAGACCAGGGAGGCAACACTCACCCTCTCACCAACACAGTAGGCCAGGGAGGCAACACTCACCCTCTCACCAACACAGTAGGCCAGGGAGACAACACTGACCCTCTCACCAACACAGTAGGCCAGGGAGGCAACACTCACCCTCTCACCAACACAGTAGGCCAGGGAGGCAACACTCACCCTCTCACCAACACAGTCGGCCAGGGTGACCACACTCACCCTCTCACCAACACAGTAGACCAGGGTGACAACACTCACCCTCTCACCAACACAGTAGGCTCACACAGTTTATATACCTACTATATACATGCCTCACCTGTGACAGAAAAAAACAAGTTTTTGAAAAACAGGGCCATCTGTTGGACGTAAGACCAACACATGCAGAGATCTCCGAAAGATCTTCACCTATTGCTTTGAAATTTTGACACAGCTTTCCATTCAAATACATGCAGGTTTTTATATACCTACAATACAGATGACACCTGTGACAAGTAAAAATATGCCGTTTTGGAAAAACAACACTATCTGTTGTACATAATAGCAACACATGCTATACTAAACATGTTACGATTCCATTTCAATGTTACCGATTGCATTGACAAATTGAATTTTCATAGATTTTGATTCATTTTCATTTTGATTGAAATATTTGGTGTAGCATTGCGTTGGAATTGAGCTGTGTTGTTTACCATACCTTTCATTTCGTAAGTATAAGTATTGATGCCACAGCTGTGACAGGTTAAACACAGAAATCACAATAGTGTGATACATCAATTAACAAATCCACAAGGGCCGTGACTAAGATTCGTACCTACGTTAGAGATCTTTCCCAGACGCTGCCTTAATCGACTGAGCTACGACATGGTCAAAAGAATTGAAACCAGAAGTTCTACTGGACTTACTTGGATCCTGCAGCCTCCTGAAGATGAAGATGAGGCACGGGCATAAATAGCCCGTAAGTGGTGGCCATTTTAAGCCATTAACAGTATCAAGAGCTGATACTGGAGATCTGTGGAGGTGCGAATGCACCCTGCATGACGGGAGATGTCTCCCTTGTGAATGTGTTAAGATGAAGATGAAGCCACCCAAAAGGTGGCACGGGCATAAATAGCCCGTAAGTGGTGGCCATTTTAAGCCATTACCAGTATCAAGAGCTGATACTGGAGATCTGTGGAGGTGCGAATGCACCCTGCATGACGGGAGATGTCTCCCTTGTGAATGTGTTAAGATGAAGATGAAGCCACCCAAAAGGTGGCACGGGCATAAATAGCCCGTAAGTGGTGGCCATTTTAAGCCATTACCAGTATCAGGAGCTGATACTGGAGATCTGTGGAGGTGCGAATGCACCCTGCATGACGGGAGATGTCTCCCTTGTGAATGTGTTAAGATGAAGATGAAGCCACCCAAAAGGTGGCACGGGCATAAATAGCCCGTAAGTGGTGGCCATTTTAAGCCATTACCAGTATCAAGAGCTGATACTGGAGATCTGTGGAGGTGCGAATGCACCCTGCATGACGGGAGATGTCTCCCTTGTGAAAGTGTTAAGATGAAGATGAAGCCACACAAAAGGTGGCACGGGCATAAATAGCCCGTAAGTGGTGGCCATTTTAAGCCATTACCAGTATCAGGAGCTGATACTGGAGATCTGTGGAGGTGCGAATGCACCCTGCATGACGGTCTCCCTTGTGAATGTGTTAAGATGAAGATGAAGCCACCCAAAAGGTGGCACAGGCATGAATAGCTCGTAAGTGATGGCCCTTTTGAGCCATCACCAGTATCAATAGATGATACTGGAGATCTGTGGAGGTGCGACTGCACCCTGCGTGACGGGAGATGTCTCCCGGACCAAATGGTGACCAGATGTTATGATGAGGAGGTAGAGACAGGCAATAAATAGGCAAGAGAGAGTTGAGGAGGAAAGTAAGGTGTTGGGGATAGTAGTAATAATGAGAACTGCAGAAGGCCTATTGGCTCATACGAGGCAGCTCCTCGTATGGCCAATATGGTAGAAAACCATATTTCCGTTCGTTTAGTTTTCAAGTTGTGAAACAGTTACTAGGTAAATTTGGCAAGGACACACCTGGCATACAAAGACACATTTGAGACCCAATATTGAACCATGCTCCTGCACCCAGGCTTGCTTACAGGGAGGCCTTTCTGATACACCAAATCAAGAAATTACCACCAACTGGAGCTCGTGCAGCAGGCCAGCGTCGGTGTGTTGTGTGTTCCAGTACCAAATTGAGGCCACAGAAACGTAAATTGGTGTTGACATGGTGCGAAGCGTGTGCCGTCCCTCTGTGCCATATCGACTGTTTCGCACAGTATCACAGTCTCCTGGAGTACTAAATGTGTAATTCTTTGGTAAATAAATGTACATATCAAGTTAATTTTGGTGTTTATATTGAAAAAAAAAACAAATACATTGAATATTTCCTGTAAATTATACCATTTCGGTGGGCATACTTGTGACACTAATATGTGAGCGCCTACCCAGCAAACACAAATCATCTACACAACGTTCGCCTATCTCTTCCCATAGGTGTGGGAATGATTTGCATTGAGAATGGTGCAGGAGAGCCTTTGAGAAACTTTTACTCAAAAAATCCAAACACAAAGGTTTAATTATAAATTGTTTTTCTACAATTATTTTCTTCCAAATGTAAAACAAATAGTTTTTACATGTTTAAATATAAAATTTATGGTGTTTTTTTGTAAAATTCATTAATAAATTGTGAATGATATATATTGGCTGAGTGAAACCTTTAAAATCCATTTAGTTATAATTTGAACAGAAAAAATTATTTTTCCAAATTTTCTAAAAATTGTTCTTTTTAACACAATTTGACTCCTTATACATTCCACTAAACACTATATCATGTTTAAATATATAATTTATGTATTATTCTCTAAAATAATTTATATAAATTATATAAGTTGCTGGAAAGTGGTGTTAAAGATTCTGAAAACTTTTTGTTGTGTTAATATGTTCTTATTAACTATGTCTCAAGTTCACAGTTTATCAAACAAGAATATTAACATTCGTCAACTCTTAAAATCTTATATGTTATCTTGCTGGTGCAAAAAAGGGTGAATCTTTAGGAACAGCTATAGTATCTATATATCACAAATGGTGTTTTCCCTAACTCAAACAATGTAGGGTTTATTATTCTACACATATTTCTAATGACTCTTAGATGTTTACATTCTCTGAAGTATAATTGTGAAGGCTGTGTCCATCACTCTCAACACAGATTCTTAAACTCGTCTCTGCAGGTTCAACTATATAATTAGTTTCCATTTTGAATCTCCATGGACATTTGTATCCAAAATGAAACCAATGTGGTTTCCTTCAGCGCCTTCAGCCAGCACATTTGCTCATTCATTTCCACAGATTCCAACAAGGTAGGGGATTTACAGAAATTTGTATATTCATATTGTTATATATTAAAAATATGAATGCAGTTCAATATGATAAGACAAATACATGAGTTTATGATAAATTCGTTTTCTGTGTTATATACTATTGATATGCTCTTTTTTTCTTTAAACGGCAGACTAAACTAAAGTGCTCACATCAACAGATTTGATGTATAAATGGTCAACGCTCAACAGAGTTAGTATAAATGTATTAGTATAAATCTTACTTGTCTCATTGTTAATTCACATTCAATGTCAACTTGTGGTTGCATTGTACAAGGCCAACACAGATGATCGAAGGAAACTAACTCTGCTCTAGTTCCATGAAGTTGCTATTTGGTCTTTACTCAATGCATTGTACATGCATTGTACAAGGCCAACACAGATGATCGAAGGAAACTAACTCTGCTCTAGTTCCATGAAGTTGCTATTTGGTCTTTATTGAAATTTGACAAGGCAGAGTGGCCTGCAACAACTACACCATCTCCACATCTAGTTCATGCTCCAGACATAAATCATGACACTGGTCCTGTGTATCCTGCTGCTGACCCGTCAACACCTGGCCCGTCGGGTGTGAGGCGCCCTCTCTTCACGTCTACACCTAGTGCTGAAGCTGAATCTGATGAAGATAATTCATATTCCACATTAGTGTTTGAAAACAATAGTGAGAGCGACGATTCAGACAGTAGTTTATTGCCAACCCAGAGACAACAGCGACGTGTTGTTATAGCAGAGACTCGCCTGAACTATAAATTGAAACATGAGCTGGTAAAAATCCCCAAACGTCGCAGGTGTGAAGTGTGTTCAAAGTCGGGTATCAGGAAGGAAACTGGTATAGCGTGCAAGACATGCGATGTTCCACTTTGCGTCATACCTTGTTACACCACTTATCACAGGAAAAGGGTGTATTGGGTGGACAAGAAATAACTACCTACATCAGCTTCACTCCACCTAGGAACATCTGTTGAGCAACTTCAGGAATCAGTACCTGAAGGAGGTGCAGTGGAGATAAAATGCTCAACTTATTTTACTACAATCGTCTTTGCTTTGGTAAGTACACATAATTGTCTTAGATTGTTTCAGTATTGTAGTCTATTTTCTTAGGAATATTTTGATACCTAAATGAGAACTGTAGCACGAAAACTAAAGTAAGTATACATGAAACAAGAGAAACTTTTTTTGTGGGTGTTGCGGGTGTGAGTTGGAGTGTCAAGAGCGGGTTCCGGTTGTGTGTTTTCCGTCATCTCTACAGCTGTGAATTCCAAGGAATTGTATTTGATATGCATATGTCTGTGTAGGGAATTTTATTCCGAACACTATACAAAAAAAAACGGTGTGAAACAAGTATAAACTTGAAAAACATGAGCAAAGTAAAAACTTTTGACGCTCACGGGTACAAACACGCGTAAGATTTTATTCGCCGCAAATTTATTTGACGCTGTGTTGGCCAACTCTACCCATGTTCTTATAGAACTTTCTATTGCGAACACATTGCTATAAAAATGAAATACGTAGCTCCAGAAATAATGTCAGGACAGTAAAATAAGTATAAACATTCAAAGCCCTGCATCACACCAGTGTCGTCCCTGCTGAAATCACGGCTAATGCTTCGCCCAGTTCCCACACTCGTGCGGGTCACCCGATACCATAATTAGACATTGATAGGCATATGTCTGGGTTGGGAATTTTATTGTGAGTTCAGTGATATCAAAATGAGCGCTGTAGGATGACTGTGAGCCTGGCAACAAACGAAAGAGTATGAACATTTACTTCCTGTTTGGGTGTCACGGCGAGTCATCTTCGTGTTTATTTACTTCGTGGTGGGATACCAAATGCTTCGGTGACATTTTATGCATATGATCTTGTAGAGAATTTTATTGCCAACGCATTGATACCAAAATGAAAAACGTAGCTCGAGAATTGAGGTTAGCAGCGTGAAAAGATTATAAACTTTTTTGTGTTTACGCTTGAGCACAACCCGCTTGTTTTTCCAGCTAGTGCCGCGCGCACTAAAGTGTGCATTATACACACCATAATGCACCAGTACACACAATAAGGTACCAGTACACACTATAAGGCACCAGTACACGCCATAAGGCACCAGAACACACACCATAAGGCACCAGAACACACCATAAGGCACCAGTACACACCATAAGGCACCAGTACACACCATAAGGCACCAGTACACACCATAAGGCACCAGTACACACCATACGGCACCAGTACACACCATAAGGCACCAGTACACACCATAAGGAACCAGTACACACTATAAGGCACCAGTATATACCATAAGGCACCAGTACACACCATAAGGCACCATTACACACCATAAGGCACCAGTACACACCATAAGGCACCAGTACACACCATAAAGCACCAGTACACACTATAAGGCACCAGTACACACCATAAGGCACCAGTACACACCATAAGACACCAGTACACACCATAAGGCACCAGTACGCACCATACGGCACCAGAACACACCATAAGGCACCAGTACACACCATAAAGCACCAGTACACACAATAAAGCCCCAGTACACACCATAAGGAACCAGTACACACCATAAGGCACCAGTATACACAATAAGGTACAAGTACACACCATAAGGCACCAGTACACACCATAATGTACCAGTACACACTATAAGGCACCAGTACACGCCATAATGCACCAGTACACACCATAAGGCACCAGTACACACCATAATGCACCAGTACACATCATATGGCACCAGTACACACCATAAGGCACCAGTACACACCATAAGGCACCAGTACACACCATAAGGCACCATTACACACCATATGGCACCAGTACACACCATAAGGCACCAGTACACACCATAAAGCACCAGTACACACTATAAGGCACCAGTACACACCATAAGGCACCAGTACACACCATAAGACACCAGTACACACCATAAGGCACCAGTACGCACCATGCGGCACCAGAACACACCATAAGGCACCAGTATACACCATAAAGCACCAGTACACACAATAAAGCCCCAGTACACACCATAAGGAACCAGTACACACCATAAGGCACCAGTATACACAATAAGGTACAAGTACACACCATAAGGCACCAGTACACACCATAATGCACCAGTACACACTATAAGGCACCAGTACACGCCATAATGCACCAGTACACACCATAAGGCACCAGTACACACCATAATGCACCAGTACACATCATATGGCACCAGTACACACCATAAGGCACCAGAACACACACCATAAGGCACCAGTACACACCATAATGCACCAGTACACACCATAATGCACCAGTACACACCATAATGCACCAGTACACACCATAATGCACCAGTACACACCATAAGGCACCAGTACACAATAAGGCACCAGTACACACAATAATGCACCAGTACACACCATAAGGCACCAGTACACTCCATACGGCACCAGTACGCACCATAAGGCACTAGAACACACCATAAGGCACCAGTACACACCATAAAGCACCAGTATACACCATAAGGCCCCAGTACACACCATAAGGTACGAGTACACACTATAAGGCACCAGTACACACCTATAGGTATTTGTTTCTGGTGTGGTGCTCATGGGATCTGTTACAACCTTCTAGGAAGCTTTTAGGGTCAGGATTGACATTACAGTGCAGCGTTTTATATATATAAAATACACATGAGAGTATGTGCAGGGACTTAATATCTAACATATTCAGATATTTGAGTAAGGGGTCCATATATACTGCCCGGTTGCCTGAAATGCTATATGTCTACTATATTGGCTTTAGGTATTGTATGCACTAGCTCTATCTATAAATCCAACATTATGTTTGTAAATCAACTATGTATGTACTTTCCTGAATAAAATTGACTTTACTCTACACTTATATGCTCTGTGGATTTGTTATCCCCTATCGTTTGGGAGAAAAAAAATGACTAATACGTTCGGCGAATGACTTTGACTTCAACTTCACTTTGACTTCGTTCATGTCATCGTATTTTCCGTAATATATAAAGGTTATGACAATGCAATTATATTATTGTGTGCAAATAAGTTGGAAATTTCATGTACCCTAAAAATAGTAAAATAAAGAATAAGAATAATTAAATAATTGTTGTAGTAAATTGTCACACGTTCATCATACGCAAACGAACACACAGTGTGGAGCGTCAGTAGACCAAGGTCCGCGCCATTTTAAAACACGGCTTCGAATGTAAGTAATGTTTTTCTCGTACTAACACTGTGTTATGCAATAGATTAGGTCTTGAATTCACAAATTTAGTTGTTACATCTGACAGAGTATGTTAGACGGTGTAATGCTGGTCCATGTTGACGTATTTGTGGGCTTGGTTGGTTTACATGTGATGGCACACAATATCGGCACCCCACAACATGCTGTTGAAGTTGGAATGCATGGCATAGGCTCCTCACACAATGTTCTTTATGTGGTCCTCAGGTGATAGTTTTCTATTTAGAACCACCCCTAGATCTCTTTCTTTATCAGAATTCCTTAAAGATTTCTCACATGGTTTTCCTAATGATACATTGTGGGCTGTAAGGGACAGGTTTGATGTATGGATTAGTTGATAGAAGTACCAGTCCACCTGTAGACAGGGATCTCACATCAGCTTGTATATTATACAAGGATAAGATTTGATAAATTCAGTTATTTGACTGAACACTGGCTCTAACCTAGCCTAGCCTATACTCTAACCTAGCTCCATAACTAACAGCCATTAGCCGGCTCTGTTTAAATCAGAGATTTAAACATACATAGTCTAACCTAGCTCCATAACTAACAGCCATTAGCCATCCATGCACAGCCATCAGCCGGGCCATAGACCGGCTATTTTGCTTTTTTCCCAAGGCGGTCTATGTTTTTTTTCGATGCCTCAGTGGCCCATGCACAGGTCCGTTCAAGGGGATTAAATAGCCGTTCTATGGCCCCAGGGTTTGTATTTTATCAAACTCTTATTAGAATAATAGATCTCGTAATAATTTTGCAAAAATAGTGGCATTTACTATTTTAAAAAGCTCGGGTGCAGGGGGGGGGGGGGGTTGTGTAAAAGCCTGGTTTGTGCCTCGGAGAGGCTATGGGATCCAGTAAGATCGTCCTTCCTTTCCTCCCTAGAATCTGGATGTAGCAGGTGCTCAATTGTCAAAAGTGAAAAATTGGGTTTGTCTTTCGAATGCACCATATCAGTAAATTTTTTAATAATCTTTTAAAAATAGTAAATGCCACTATTTTTGCAAAATTATTACGAGATCTATTATTCTAATAACGGTTTGATAAAATACAGTAGACTGCCTACTGGTTTTACCTGTAATAAGGTTTGATACAGATGATTATCCGTTCAAGGGGATTAAATAGCCGTTCTATGGCCCCAGGGTTTTCTCAAATTTTCTTTCATAGCCGGTCTATGGCCCCTGGGTTTTACGAACTTTTTTTCCCAAGCCGGTCTATGGCCCCTGGGTTTTACGAACTTTTTTTTTCCCAAGCCGGTCTATGGCGTGTATGTTAAATAAACCAAATTTTTCACTTTTGACAATTGAGCACCTGCTACATTCAGATTCTAGGGAGGAAAGGAATATAATATAATATCTAATATATCTATCTGTGTGAAATAGATTAAATCCATTTATTTGATATTCAGCTAATAGTTCTGTATTTTCTACATTCATCCATGTTTTGGTAAGTGCAATAATATGTATTGTTTCATTGCAGATTAGAGATTCAAGATAGTTCTAGATTTCCGAAGTACTGAAACGCGCGCCATACAGGCTTGGTGGATCTAGGTGCAAGGTAAAATTATTTACATTTACTTGTTTTGTATTTATATGCATATATGCATTTATATGCATTATTCTATAGAATAATAGATCTCGTAATAATTTTGCAAAAATAGTGGCATTTACTATTTTTAAAAGATTATTAAAAAATTTACTGATATGGTGCATTCGGAAGACAAACCCAATTTTTCACTTTTGACAATTGAGCTCGGGTGCAGGGGGGGGGGTTGTGTAAAAGCCTGGTTTGTGCCTCGGAGAGGCTATGGGATCCAGTAAGTTCAGTAGAACTTCGGTTTCAACCCTTTTACCCTGTTGTAGCTCAGTCGATTAAGGCAGTGTCTGGGATGCTCCCGGACGCAGGTTCGAATCCTCGTCACGGCCCTTGTGGATTTGTTCATTTGATGCATCACGTTATTGTGATCTGTGTGTGTAATTCTTCACTTGCTACAGCAACAGGAATGTGTGTGTATGTATTTGTGTTGTTGAATATGACCGAAAGTGTAAGATTAATGATTCTAACACAAATCGTCTGAATATTTGTTTTTCTTCACTGTCGAGAGTAGTTAAAAAAATTTACTCGAGTTTATTTTCACACTTTATTTATGGTCCTTAAGTCCCTCTCCTTAATGCTGCTGCTGTTTCTCGCATCTTTGCAACGCTTGTATGTTTGGGGGTTTGGCCTCTTGCTATATATTGATTCCATTTGTGTGTGTTTGGGTCTCAGGCCCTCTCGCAATTTCTGTTGAACAAACCCCTTTTCCTAGTTCTGCATCTCTCCTTTGGTACAAATTTTGTTGCGCTTTTATCATATATTTCACAAAATTTGACATACATTTCATTTACTTCATGTCCTATCAGCAAGTGTTTGTTAAATTCTTTAAGGAAAGTTTATCATCCTGATTGCAGATCTCTAGCGCTATTATGTCAACTTCTTGTGGATTCGCAATCATTATTTAATTTACCTTTAGGTGTTCTTTCACCAGCACAGCAACACTGTACCTCTCCCAACCAGTTTAAGATAAAAACTAAGTACTAACTAATTAACTCAATGTAACCTACCTTACCCCCAAAATGTCAACCCATGTCTTCTATTTTAAACAATGCTGTTTTGTTGACCAAATTGTATTTTTGTTTTTTTCTGCAATGTTTCCCCCCCCCCCACCACTCTACCACCACATTGAGTTTAGTAGCTCTGTGCACGTCAGGTGCTGTTTAATATACAGACCTACTCCTCCATTTAACCTAGTTTCTCTATCACATCTATATCACTTTGTGCTTTAGGCCTGGTGGAGCTTGGTCCACCAGGCTGTTGTTTGGAGTGGCCCGCAGATCCACATACAGTCTGCATATGATTTACAGTCTGTTGATCAATTGAACTACAGTAGTTAGTTTTTATCATCCGAATGCACCAATATGTGTTCATTCTTCCCAGATGAAGGAACTAGGTAATATTCATCATCTGAATGCACCATGGGAGTGCATTGGGGATCATATGAGTGCATTGAGTGCATTGAGTGCATATGTGGCCCGCAGATCCACATACAGTCTGCATATGATTTACAGTCTGTTGATCAATTGAACTACAGTAGTTAGTTTTTATCATCCGAATGCACCAATATGTGTTCATTCTTCCCAGATGAAGGAACTAGGTAATATTCATCATCTGAATGCACCATGGGAGTGCAGAGCAGGAATGGGAGCCGGTCGGCCGAGCGGACAGCACGCGGGACTTGTGATCCTGTGGTCCTGGGTTCGATCCCAGGCGCCGGCGAGAAACAATGGGCAGAGTTTCTTTCACCCTATGCCCCTGTTACCTAGCAGCAAAATAGGTACCTGGGTGTTAGTCAGCTGTCACGGGCTGCTTCCTGGGGGTGGAGGCCTGGTCGAGGACCGGGCCGCGGGGACACTAAAAGCCCCGAAATCATCTCAAGATAACCTCAAGATAACCATCTGAAGCCTTAACACACTCATGATACACGAGAGGTTTAAAAAATTTTAAAACTTTTAAAACTTTTTGACCTATGTATTTAAAAGCAATTCTAAAGTTAAAAAGTGTAGCATAGGCCCCTCGCAGAATGTTCTTAATATGATCCTCAGGTTATAGTTTTCTATCTAAAACCACCCCTAGATCTCTTTCTTGATCAGAGTTCTTTATAGATCTCTGTGGCTCGATCATAGAAACTAAGTAAATTCGTTACACTGGACCTTCCAGATCGAATACCATGCTGACAGTCTGATATATCATTCAGTACGTCTGCATCTGAAATTGAGCAATACCGGATTTATTATTTGGTTTTATAAATTTTATACTTATAATCTTAACTTATTTCAGAGACCACGAGTAATTTGGGCTTCGAACTCAACAGAAAAGCCTTCCGTAGACCTGCTTCTTTGCTACATAATAGACAAAATTTAGTAAGTATTGATTTATTATGTGTTTGTTTATTTATTTATTTTTTCTTTATATACAAGAAGGTACATTGGGGGAGAGTACAATGACTTGAAGTTATACATTCTTGTAAAGCAACTAGCACTCATAGCGTTTCGGGCAGATCTAAGTATAGACCAAGGAACTTACCATCTTTTTTATTTCTGATGTTAACATTGTGTAACTGTAGATGAATTGCATTTGTTGATTTGCTCCCAAGTAAGATGTTGTAGGTCCTTTCTATGTTTAGTGGGAGTTTGTTGGTTGACATTAATAAGTGGAATTTTTTTTAATTTATTGTTTACATCATTATTGTGTTGTGTTGTGTTGTTTTGGTAGTGATGTGCAATGTGTTGTTTGGGTAGTGATTCGTCCAGTTCTGGTAGTAGTGCGGTTGTTGTGTGGTGTAGTACTTGTGTGCTTGTTAATGACTTGTATTCCAGTCTTGTGGGTATCTCCTTTCCCCTACGGGCCAACTGCTTTGTTCTTACCTAGCATTTTGCTTTGTTTGGGTATGAATGTTTGTGTGCCGTATATTTTGCAAAATTTGCCATATATCTCATTATTTACTCCTCTGCCTAGCAACAAGTCTGTCTAATTATACTCATTAACTGTTTTTCAAAGTTCCCCATAGTGTCCTTTATTGAAATCGAGTTCATGAACCGTTTCAATGTTCTTATTTTCTTCTAGATTATATCTTAAAGTATATTTAAATGTTATTGTTATTATTGTTATTAAATGTTATTGTGACATTGCATTGCAATTGAGCTATGTTGTTTACCATACCGTTCATTTCGTGAGTATAAGTATAGATGCCACACTTGTGACAGGTAAAACCATGCCTTTTTTGAAAAACAGCACCGTCTGTTGCACGTAAGAGCAACCCACACTATATTATGTTGCGATATTATTTCAATATTTCCGATTGCATTGATAATTTGAATTTTCATAGATTTCAATTTATTTTCATTTCGATTTAATAATTTTGTGTGACATTGCATTGAAATTGAGCTGTGTTGTTTACCATACTGTTCATTTCATGAGTATAGTTTATTTTTTTATTTTTTTCATTTCATTTTTTTAGCTGTTCTTATTTTTCAGTGATGGGAATATCAGATCATTTGATGTTCCCAATTTTCTGATGGAAGCATCAGACCATTATAGAATGCATCGGATGAGGTAGTTTGGAATGGTGGGGAGGACGAGAGGGGGGATGGTGGGGAAGACGAGGGGACAGAGGAGAGGGTAATGGTGGGGAGGACGAGGGGACTGGGGAGTTGGGGATGGTGGGGACAGGGGAATGCTGGGGAGGACAAAGGGACAGGTGAATGGGAGATGGTGGGGGAGGAAGAAGGACAGGGGAGGGGAAAATGGTAAGGAGGACGATGGGACAGGGAAGTGGGAATAGTGGAGATGATGTG
>NC_091181.1:5708707-5756207 GCF_040958095.1 Procambarus clarkii | reverse complement strand
TTTTGTTTTTGTCCTTTCTGCGGGGGTTGTGCCGGGTGCGCAATACGTTATGTCTTCTCGTTGCTGACTATGTGTATTGTGTGTGGGTGGGTCGGAGGGAGGGTTATGGGGTTGTTAGGCTTTCAGGATTTTTGAGAGGCCGTTTGTGTTTCACGTGGTGGTGGGTGCAGCGCGCGTTTCCGAGCGAGTTTTGTGGTTGGTTCACGGGTGGGTGTTTGCGTGGGATTGTTTTTGGGTGAGTGGTCGTGGGTCGGGCTTTTGGTTGTGGGTTGGGGGGTGGGGCTTTTTCGTTTTTGTCTTCGGTCCCCGGCCCTCCGGTTGGCCTCCTTGGAGGGGGTTGGGCTGGGTGTGTGAATGGTTGCTCCTGTGGTTGTGTGTTCGGTTTGTTGTGTGGAGGTGTGTGGGGGTGTGTGTATGCTTCTTTGCTGGCTCCTGCGTGGGCCGTTGTTTGTGCCCTGTGTGGGTTGGTGCAGCTGTTTTGTTGCTAAATTGATGTTCTTCCTAGTGTGAGTGTTTTTATGGTGCGTGTGTCTCAGTGTTTTGCTGTTCGCCCCTGGTTCTTTCTTGGGGTTGTCAAGTTGTTGTATCTGGACCTTGGCCGAAATTTGTTTTATGTTACTTATATGTTTTGTGTGCAGTGTGACTCTGCTTTGTGTTATTTATGTGATTGTTTGCGTCTTGTGTGAGTGCGTGTGTGTTGGTTTATTATGTGAACGTTATTTTGTGTCTTTCTATGTACATGTGTTTGTTGTGTGTCCATTTTCTTTGTTTAACTTTGTATTCAGCCTCATGTACCAGGAGTTTCTAGGTTCTCGTGATGTTTTGTTTTCTTCTGTACCTGTGATTATTGTTCTTATTATTATGTTTTTGTTATTATGTTCTTGGCTTGTGTCTTGTGCTATACTTTGTATATTTCTTTTATAAAAATACAAAAAATAAAAACTACCAGCAGAATACTCCTCGGTGCTCAAATTGCTAGACCTGCTCCCACACTATCCTGTGTGCTAGTAGATTTACGCAGCCAGTACTCAGTATTTTTAGCACCATTTAATTTATGTACTTTAACGTAAGGTTAACATGCCTGATTGATTGTTTTTTGTTTTGATTCTTGATCGATGGCTTATTTTGATTAATTTTGTCAGTTTGTTAAGATGATTTTTTTCATAATTAAAGAATTAAAAATTTTCCAGTTTCCTGTATTTTATTCTACATTTATCATACAATGAAGAAGTCACCGTAGCTGTTTTTTGTTAATTTGTTTTTACTTTTTGTTTCTTTATATGTTCGTGGCATTCCATCTGCCCAAATCCACTGCACTTAGTCATTTTACCGTAACATATATTTGGGGACCTGTCCTAGGAGCCTCACTCAGGTATGCGCCTAGACGCTTCATATAAAGTTGTGTAAGTGTACTTGGCTTTATTATAAGTTTGCCTGTGTCTTTTCAGAACTACTATTTTGAGTGATTTTGATGGTGCTTAATACTGTTTACATTCCAGATGTAGCATTATATGACTGTTGGATGACTTTGGATTACGTGGTGTCTTATGGCACGAGTCATACTCGTAATTGGTTGTTTAATAATCTTTGCTATATCCTGTGATTTCCACCATATTCTTCTCCCTACAGGAGAACTTCTCATTACGGCAGATCACCCACTTTGTTACCCCTGGTACTTTGGTCTGTCTCCGGGCTAATACGCCCACGTCTTTACAACCCGAACATAGGAGGACACAGGGGGCCATAGTTCCTCTAGCATTACGGACTACGTTATACGGTTAGGACCCATACAGCAGTTCTCGTCATAAATTAATACTTTCCGCACCCCTACGCGTTGGTCAAAGATATGGTATTTACACAGGTAGGGAGTTAGCATTTTTTTCCAGAGCACAATGAGTGATAACTCTGTAAGTACTATTTAGTTTTAGTAGGAAGCCTCTTACCTTTGTTCTCGTCAATTAGAGACCAGGTAAGAAATCCCTAAATTTTTTGGACTACATTCGAGACAATTATGTTTCACAATTCCAGTAGGATCCCTCTTGCCCCTGTCCTCATCATATAGAGTACCGGGTACAAGATTCCCTACGTATTCGTTTCACTTTCGATCTAAGTAATCAATTCAATTACTAAAGTTAACTGTTGTAAACTTGACTATAAAGTTTAAATAGGATAGTTTACAGTTGCCATGTCATCCTGTCAGTCTGACATCTCATATTTTGGTACATCAACTGAGGTATTTTCTTTGCACATTATTTTCTATCATTCTATTCACCATGTTTCGTCTAACAGCGTTCAGGCAGAATCCAAACGATGAAGTGGGGCACACTAATTCGTGCCACCAAGGCGGAGATGCTAACTCTTGTAAATGAGTACCACATTACTGCCCCCCATGGAGCCACTAAAACTTATCTCCATAACCTTATACTTGACCACTTATTAGACAATGATAATATTACATCCGAATCTCATGAAGAGCGCCTTAGCAGCCATGAAATTGAAGATAGAGCTTTCCACTCTAGAACGCGAACGTCAGAAGAAAACTCTCAAGATACAGAAGGAACAACTTGCTCTACAAAACAAACAAGCTGAACTGCAACGTGAACGTGAGAAGGAACAACTAGAGTTCCAACGTGAACGTGAGAGGGAACAGCTTGAACTCCAACGTGAGCGTGAACAGGAAGCCCTTAAAGTAAGAGAAAGAGAACGTAAACTCCAACGTGAACATGCTGAAAAACAAGCCGCCATTGCTCTACAAAACCGTAGAAAAGAGTTTGACTTGGAAACTACACACCACACTCAGCGCAAGGAAGCGGAAGCTAACCTCCAGGTACGTTTCGATCTTTCTTATGCAATTAAGTTGATGCCATCTTTTGTCGAGACAGAAAATTATATATTATTTACTTCATTTGAGGCTCTAGCTAACCAACTCAGCTGGCCTCAGGATCATTGGTCTGTACTTCTCAGGTGTCATTTGACATGTAGGGGCTGCCATGACTCTCAGTACTATGGCGTCTGAAACCGACTACAAGGTATTGAAACAGGCAGTGCTAGATGCCTACCTCCTATTTATCGAGAACTACAGACGTAAGTTTAGGAATTACCTTAAAGCGAGTGCTACTACTTACCTAGAGTTTACAAATAACAAAAAGAGATATTTCATGAAGTGGCTGGAAGCAGCACAAGTCTCCACCTTTACAGATCTCATCAACCTCATCCTGATGGAAGAATTCCTTAGGCGTGTACCTAATTCCATACGTCCTACCTAGCAGACAAGGAAGAAACCGACCCTACTAGATGTGCACAGTTGGCTGACTCCTACAGTCTCATTCATAGAGTACCATCCGACACACCTTCTAGTAAGACGTCTTGGTTTACTCCAGCCAAAGTGAGTACCAGTAATGAAAACTCTGCGTTGTATTGTCATTATTGCAGAACCTATAGACATACAATAGAAGAGTGTACCAGTCCTCACTGTAAAGTCAGCAGTAAGACAAAGCCCAAATCACCTCCTCCTAAAATTCCAACCCGTTCTCGCAAATTCATATAGTCAATATTGACATATTAACTACGTGCATAGGTGATATACTAAACATAATAGATACCCTTAAAAAGCTTCATAGAAAACACCGACCTTACCAAACCTCGTTAGTATCTTAAGATAAGCATCTTATTGCTTCGTTCATTACAATTATTACTTAACCTATACCTATAATCGGTTAAGTAACAATTGTAATTACGAAGCTATAAGATGCTTATCTTAAGATACTAACAAGGTTAGGTAAGGTCGGTGTTTTCTATGAAGCTTTTTAAGGGCATCTATTATGTTTAGTATGTCCCCTATGCACTTATTTAATAAGTCAATATTGACTTTACGAATTTGCGAGAACGGGTTGCAAATTCATAGAAGTCCTAAGTCTTTGGTGAATATTTTTGTTTCATCCACTGATCTTTCTCTCTTCAACAGACACCTTGTTGCGAATCTGTGTTTCATTCTAACATTCATCATGATAAATATGTATGTCCATTATTTCTTTTCCCCGTTAAGTAAATATAACGTGATATCCAGTTGTGTTCCAGTATAATTATGTTTGATGTAATTGTAGCATGCTGTAGTGTGCCTGTATTGAATATTTTGTTAGGCTATTTGCAGGTTTATTCCTGTGGGGGGAGTCGGTGGCGTCTCATTGGGGGGATGACCATATTTGGGATGTTCCAGTGTGCGGGCCGTGTATCAAGCTAGCGTCAATGTTTCACCTTTGGAATTATTCCTGTTTATTGATTGTACTTAATTTCTTTTGACACCTTAGCAGTGTTATATACACATAAGTTTACTTATAATTATGTTCTAAATTTGTTAGCTTTGTTCTTAATTTGTTAGCTTTGTTCTTAATTTGTTAGCTTAATTTCTCTTTGTTAGCTGAGTATCATGAGGTTTCATGTGGGTTTTAGTTTGGTCTTTTTTGGTAGACACAATGCCGCGAATGCTGGAGGAACGCTAGTCCCGTTGGTAGAGCTGGCGGGTGGAGACATGTGTTGAGCTAAGTCTGTGGTATTTGTTTATTGTTTAGTAACATAGCTAATTTCCTGGTTAGACCATTATGTGCAAACCCATCTATTCATTTATGTTGTAAAGAAATGACCGGTGCTTATATAAGGATATTGTAATATTAATTACTAGTGTATTAATATTTCTGGCTACCTGCATTTTCCATTTATGTTATTTGTATGTTCTTTGTTACTCTTACTGTAAGTATATTGCTTTGTTACGTAAGCAGTTGTTTTTACCCCTAGACACTTATTGAGGCAAGGCCGTATTATTACATATGTTTAACACCAGCAACAGAGGAACCATACCCAGAGGTCTAGGGTCGTAACACACCTGTAATCCGGAACTCTCTGCCAGCGGTGGAGATTCGGAGGGAAGGTGTAAAGTGAATATATTGAGGAACACAGTTGCTTTACAATCTATTCTTCTGAAGTCAACTGAACCCAACGTCATCTGCACCCGAGAGACTGTCCTCATTACGGATCGCACTGCAACTACCCCTTATCCACTTGCCAGAGTCCGCCTGGATTGTCCGTTTATATAAGGTGAAGTTCAAATCACCATCCGGGAAAAGCCTTTTCCCATGTCAGTTCAACTCCTCCTGGGCAACGACTTGGCAGAAGACCAATAACCTACAAATCTAATCATCAAAGAAAACCCCCAGGTATGTGACTCATCAATGAAAAATCCTATCTCGCAGTTTGTTAAAGAAGAGATACAAGCAACAGATGATTCTGATGACGTCTCCCATCCTGTCCTGGTGACGACACGTGCACAATCCGTACTCCCGCAACCAGCTGCTCTATCTGCTTCAGCTGTACCTCAAGATTCACGGAGCCTCCCACCGAGTCTCACCATGCTGGAGTTCCGTAAGTTGCAGAGAGAGGATTTCTCGCTAACATCTTTATTCTTACAGGCTGAGACACAACCTAACTCTATCCCTGGGTTCTTTGTGGTGAATAAAGTGCTCTACCGCTATTATATACCCGGCAAAGTGAAGGAGGACAACAATCGGGATAATATCAAACAACTAGTAGTTCCCACCAGCCTACGGTCAGATATCTTGCATCTGGTCCATAGATCTCTCTCACACTGCAGTTTCTACAAGACCTACAAGACCCTGAAACAAGATTACTACTGGCCAGGAATGATTCGTGATATGAAAAACTTATTGAAAAATTGCAAAAAGTCTCAGATGACAGGTAAGCCGAACGGTCCTCTATTCAAGGCACCACTAATGCAGGTATCAGAGTCTTCTGAGCCGTTCAGCCATTCCATCAACAACCATGACGAGCTTCTGTCTCAGACAAGCTCAGGTAACGTACATATAAGTAATATCCCGTGTTCTACAACCAGGTTTTCCACAGCCGTTTCCGTCCAGGAACTGTGAAGCACCTGAGGAAGCAGTGCGGACATGCCCAGGAAAGTCAAAGCAAATGTGATCACATCTTCTCTAACGACATGTGTAAGACAATCAATGTCTCTAAGGTATTGTCTGGTCCTTCTTGTTGTACTTTGCCTGACTGCAATGGTTGTAAATTCTCGATCTGTTCCACCACCAGGAAAGATCCTGCTCTATACGAACCTAATCCAAATAAACGTGCTCCTCCAGACAACTTTACCAGCCCTCTGCTAAAATATTGTTAGACAAATTTACCTTTTATTGCATTTGAAAGGCGTAAATCCTTGTTTTGTACTAACTCCATTCTCGCCCTGCCAGGTATTAGAGAAACTTGAGTCTTCCACCCTGGCGATAGGAACACCATCATACCACAGCGAGATGGGATCATGCACTCCAGCTACAATCATCATTGAGGAGCCACATAACATCCTGCCAGGCGTGCAGCACAACGAACCATCAAATCTATTAGGTTACAACTTCATCTCCCCGGACTTCAACATTCTTCGGTCCATGCAGACGCCCCAGTTCAACAACAATCTAGTACTTCGCTGGGTCCTGCAGCACAACCTCAACATCCTCTAGGACCTCCACACTCGTCGGTCCCTACATTAGGATCAGTTCTCGAAACTACGCTGACTCCTGTAGCACCATGTGAACATCTTGTATCACAACCTCATTCGGTTCCTACTGCTGACCCAGTTCTCCAATCAGCACTTGCTACGCTGGACCTTGCATCTGATGAACCATCTCACCATCTCCTCGGATCACCACTCTCGCTGATCCATTCAGTAGGCTCGCCTGTACAACAAACTTGTACTTCACTGAGTCCTGGAGTGCTACCTTAACATCTTCCACAAGCACCATTCTCTTCAGTTCCTGCAGCATACACAGTTCACCAACCAGCACCTACATTTGCTTCGCTGGGCCATGAATATGCAGAATATCAACATCTTCTTTATCCAGGGCTCTGACAACGTCGTCGCCAACGCGCTCTCCAGAGTCCACTAGGGGGACTCTTCAACTTCAACTCAACAGGTCAGTTGTCGTTTGCCGTTGCTGAGTGGTGGTTTGCTGTGGGAGGTGTGGAGCGCCCGCTAGTCGGGGCTCTGCCCCAACTAGCGGGCGCTCCGACTATGGATCATTTATCAAGGTCAAACCCGCACGTGTTTCTGGTGTGGTGCTAAGGGCCACGTAGCAGCCGGTTGCGACGCTCCTCGTGCTGAGGCCCCTTCAGTTTTCCTGGAGGATGACTTTCTCCGCTTGTCTGTGCGTGGGGATTCCCCGACGGATCGTCGTTCTGTGCAGGTGCCTGGTGTGGTTCCTGCGGCGGTTCCAGCTGTCACTCCGACTGGACCTGATCTGTCTGCTTTGGACCTTCGCCGTTCGGTGGATGTGGAGGTGCATCCTCATCCGGTTGCTTCCGTGGTGGCCTTGGATGGTGCTGTACGAGTGGCGGCTGCATCTCCTGCAGAAGAACATGTGCTTGTCGGGGCGGTGGTGAGTATGACTCCGCCCATGCCCTCTGCATCGTCGCCTCTGGTAGTTTCCTCGTTGACACGTGCCTCTTCTCCTCTGCCGGTTCCGTCGCCCTCGCTGGATACCTCACGTGTGCTGGAGTCTACCCTTCCGCCTGCTGTGTCTCTTCCTTCTCCGAATCCGGTCTCCTTGGATGGTAGTGGCTTTTTGCCCTGCGTCGTTGAGGCTGCTGTTCTGCATGGTCGTGCTGCCCCGGCTTTGGGGCCGCCTGCCGATGGTTCTTTTGGGGCACCGCTTGTAGGGGGTGACAGTTCCGACGATCAACGGCCTATTTCTATGCGCTGTCGTTCGGCTCGGGATGCGTCACCTCACCGGACGTGGGCAGAAGAGCTTGATGCCATGGATGATGATGCTGTGGGCGGCGATGTGCTGCCTTTTGTATTGGACACTGTGCCCCCTGCTAGTGGCTCTCCTCAGTGGGCGGTTGCCCCTTGTGACCGCGACCTCGTCGTGGTGTTGTCGAAGGATGTGCGACAGGGGTACTCTGCTCCTGTTCCGGTTGGCAGAGGCCCTGAGGCGCCTGCGGTGCCACCCTCCGCTGGGCTCGGTGCGATGACCGGCATAGAACGAAGTGTGCGCCCTCGTGTGGGGCCCGATGGGCGGCCTCCGCCCGCTGTTCCGGTATCTCCTGCTTCCTCGGAGGCGATGTCCCAGCCTTCCGTGTTGGGTCGGTGGTGCCCGCTTCCGCCGGATGTGGTAATTCCCGAACATATGGAGTACCCGCGAGTTCGTGAGGGCCGTGCCCCTACGGAACTGGAGTATTTGGTATGGGAGGCTTATAAGCGGCGGTATCCGCTGTATACATACCCTGAGAAATATCCTCCTGTTTGACTTTTGTGTGTTCTGTGTGATTGGGTGTGGGTCTATACTTGCAGCTTTGTGTGTCTTATGTGTGGCGGGTTGTGCTATTGTGCTGCTGTAGTGGTGTGTTTCGTGTGGTGATCGTTTATTTTATGTACTTGTATCCTTACGGCCTTTTGGTCGTTTGAATGTATTTGGGCTTTGTTTTTCTGTATTTTCAGTTCCGTGTGTGGTTCTGTTTTTTGTTATTAATGCCTTGTGTTTCTTGCCTTGGGTATGTGTCATGTATTGCTTTTAGCTTTGTCTATAGTTTCTATTATGTACTTGTGTCCGTACGGCCTTTTGGTCATTTGGCATGGTTTTTGTGCATTTTGTTTTTCTGTCTTTTCAGTTCCCTGTGTGGTTCTTTTTTTTGTTATTATTGCCTTGTGTTTCTTGCCTTAAGTGTGTGTGTGTAATTATTTTTTTGTCCTTGAAATTGCTTTATTCTTTGTACGTAATTTATGCTCTTTATGTTCTTATGTGTAGTTTTTGGATTTCCTGGTCATTTGTTGTAACTTTTTGTATTTTTTCTTGTACATTTTTGTTATTGTACTTATGTCATTTATTTGTTGTGTATTGTATGCATTTTATGTCCCATGCTGTTTGTGGGTTTCTTTGCTTGTGTCCTATGTGCTTTCCTGTGACCTCTTGTTTGTATTTTAATGTCTGTTTTTCTGGTGTTTGCTTTATTTCATGTATTAGCACGATTGTTTGTATTTATCTGTTATTTCGTACTTGTTCCTTGTTTTAGTACTTTGTTTTTTTATCTATGAATAAAAAAAAACTTCAACTCAACATTCTACTGCAGTCGAACAAGCAATAGGACCAGGCTTTGGGTGGAGGGGGAGTTGTCACAAGGTTCTCCCTAGAGAAGAAGATTGAGCCTGTTCCATCATCACTTGTTCTACCACCACGTCTGCATATTCAAGAATTTATAGCAAGAGCAAGAACTAGTGCTCAGACGTCTACTCCACCCTACTCTCCAATACCCGTGACCCCCAGCACACCTAGTTTTTATTTTTTTTTTATTTTTACATGCAAATTAAATACAATAAAAATACAGAATACATAAAGGAAAACAATAGACCACCGGCCAGAAGGGCCGACAGCATAGCACAACAAAACAGCATAGCACAACAAAACACATACACAAGAAAAACATGAAAAATACAGCATACATCAAAGCACAAAACAGAATACAATGGCAATCCAGCAATCACAGTACAAAACAACACCTCCAGAAAAACAAAACATACAACGAGAGGCATAGCAGGAAACAGAACAGTGCAAACACAAGACTGTCCAAACACGTACAACAGGTAAAGCAACATAAAATCAATACATTAATAAAAAAAAACACACACCAAGCCATCCGCCCCGTAAACAAAAGGCGAGGCCAAAATAAACAATTACAATAAACACGCACACCTGAAAACAAATCAGGCATAAACACAACAACTAGCCTGAAGGACCAAGAATGCAACAACAAAGTACATCAAGAAACAAACTAATTAATACACAACCATACAAAGTCACAAAACACCGGCCTGAAGGGTCGACATCAAAAACACAAGAAAACAAAAAAAATACAACAAAACATCACAACACCACAAAAACACACAGCAAACACACAGACTACGAAAAGATCTCATACTTGTCCGGCCACTCGTCCGCCGGGAAGTGAATACAATACGCCTCCCAAAGTAGCATAATGTCCTCCGAAACATGGTCACTATTGAGCGTACGAAGATCAGGCACTAACTCTGACACACCTACAATAAAACACTTAGCCCGACGAATCCAGATGGTAGAAGGGCACCACGGATCAGGACGCACACGGTCAACAATATCAAAACTCAACGGATGGTCAGCATCATTCGCCACTCCGGAGGCCAAGATGAGAGGGAGAGGCACCTTCCCATGAGGCCGGGCAATGGGCAGCACACTGGGAGCCTCCTCAGCTGCCTCACAGGGCCCCTCGGCAACCACCGAACGGTGTAACTGCTGGGACCCCCCACGCTTGGCATCCTTTTTCAGCACCAGCTTGATGCCTCGGCTCGCACCAGGATCCACACCATCCACGCCCGTAGGAGCAACCACCTCCCACTGCGTAGAACCTTCTGCAGGAGAAAGAACAGGAGGTAAATTAGACGCACAATCATCAACAGCTGACACATGGACATCAGCCACCACCAGCGTCGTAGAGCACGAGGCACCCGGAATCGCCACACCATCTCCCGAAGCTCCACCCGCGTCGTAGTCCTCCATATCAGCCCAAGCAGTAGAAGAGCGCCTAGAACGCTTGGGCACTGGCCGCACATCCTCACAGCCGGAGGCGGACCCAGAACCACGGCCCTCACGAACCGGGCGAACCAACGCCCGTCGCAGTACTGCAGCAGCCTCAACCACATGGGGAACCGGGCCGCACACAACAGGATGCTCTGCAGCCCCCCAACACCCAGCATAGCCGGAACACCTGGCGAGGGTGCAGACACCAGGCGCAGCAGCAGGCGTCGAGGAAGACGCAGACGCACTCGGCTGAGGGACAACAAGCACCGGGGGCATGTCGGGTGACGCAGGAGGGGCCGCATCAGCAGCGACTGGGACCTGCTCCACTTCATCTCCGGAATCCACGACCTGAGGGAGCGGCGGGAAATCCTCCTCACGGAATAAGTTAACGGGTGCAGCAGGTGTCTCAGAGCACCCGGCAGCCTGATGCCCCAACTGGCCACACCGGAAACAAGTACGGGGCTGCCGGGCATAGTACACCCGAACATAGTAGCCCAGCAGCCGGACAGAAGATGGGATATCCGACCGCAGGCGCATACCTAATGTACGGACGTTCGTCTGCTTCCCAGCATACTTCCCCGAGGACAGTTTGTTCACCCGCACACTGATGACTACACCATACCTCCCGAAGAAGCGCCGGAGAAGGTCTTCAGGGAACTCCAGGGGCGCACCGTGCACACTGACATACGTCAGGGCACCGCTTCGGTCCGAGATCATAACGGAGCCGGCGCCATCCGGCAACCGCAATGAACGCCCCTCGTTCCGCCGGAGGAAATCCCGATACTCCTCCTCCCCCACGAACTTGACAATCACCCGGTGGGCCGTAACAAGCTCAACGCCATACACAGCTTCCACCGGGACACGAAGCATGTCGCACATAACTAACTCAATGGCCGGATAACCAGCCTTACACGTGAATTCCAGGCCCACGGAATTTTCCCGCAACACAGGAGGAACGGCCAGGCCCCCCCATGTCAAAACGGCCACGTCAGCACGCAGCCAGGCGGGCAACAACACTGAACAGGGAGGGTAAGAGACCCCCACACCCCCTGCCGGCGAAAAACTGCAACCTCCCCAAACTGCCGGAGTGTTCAGACGACACGTCTTCACCCTACGGCTGCTCAGGTGGAACTCAAGAACTAGTGCTCAGACGTCTACTCCACCCTACTCTCCAATACCCGTGACCCCCAGCACACCTAGTTGTGGCCAGCTCACACCACCGGCGTGGAACAAACACTCTGCTAGTTTGTCTGAGCCGGCTCCCAGTTATCGTCACACCAGCGCCACCTACATTGGTCCAGTCCCATATAAATAGACGCCGACCACCACCACCACCAGCAGAATACTCCTCAGAGCTCAAATTGCTAGACCTGCTCCCACACTTTCCTGAGTGCTGGTAGATTTACGCAGCCAGTACTCAGTATTTTCAGCACCATTTATTTTAAGTACTTTATTGTAAGGTTAACTTGCCTGATTGATTGTTTTCTATTTTGATTTTTGATTGATGGCTTATTTTGATTAATTTTGTCAGTTTGTTAAGATGAATTTTTTCGTAATTAAAGTTATTAAATTTTTCCAGTTTCCTGTATTTTATCCTACATTTACCACACCGTGAAGAAGCCACCATAGCAGTTTTATTTTAATTTGTTTCCTTTTTTTGTTTTTATGTTCGTGGCATTCCATCTGCCCTAATCCACTGCACTTAGTCATTTTACCGTATCACTGTGTAAAGATTTTCTTTAGTATTTCTTCACAGTGCCTTCCATGCGCTCGTAAAATCCTCCTTGCCACGGTGCTCTAGGAGTTATAAATTTCCATTGGCACAGTCTGTTTGAGCACTGAACGTACCTCTGGATGGTTCCATATTTCTCTTAAGCAAGCCTCTCCTTCCACAAAATTAGATCCATTATCAGAGATCATCAGTTTAGGACAAGATGAACTGGCTGCATACCTACGAAAGTCTTGTAGGAACACTTCTGCACTTATGTCAGAAGTTACTTCAAAGTGTACGCCTCGTGTGTTTGCACACATGAAGGAACATATATAGGCTTTCACCGGAATTTTATCTGGAGTGCCTGTTAAAATATGAGTTCCTGTGTAATCTACACCAGTGGTCTCAAAGGGACGAAGGTGGACAACTCTCTTTAAAAAGTGGTGGAGGCCCTGGGTAAGGACACACTCGAGCACTATACCTCCTGCAGATCCCACAAGATTTAATAAGGGATTTGACAGTTTGGCGACCTTGGGGAAGCAAATTATTTGTCGTAAATCAGTGAGTGTCTAGCACTCCACCATGTAATGTACCATGTTCATGTTGATGTAAAACTATAAGTTTAGTTATGATGTGGTGACGAGACAAAAGCATAGGATTCTTAGCTTCTAAGTCAATTTCAGCATGAAGCAGACGTCCTCCACGCCTTAAGATGTTATTATCAGAATCAAACCAAATGCCCAGGGATTTGGTTAATTTGTCTGGAAGATGTTCATAATTTCTTCCATAAGTCTCTATTTGAGCTTGTTTGACCCAGTATTTGAGGGGACTTGGAAATTGATATTTAATTCCTAGATTATTAAGGAAATCAAATACAACTTGAGTAACTCCTAGCAATTTACAAAAGCTAGAATAATTGTTAGGATTAAAAGCTAATATTCAAGGGGTCTCTGGATCCACAATGGGGACAGTTTTATTTTTCAGGGTTATTCCTGTGGGGGCCCTAAGCCTCTAGCTGGCCCACTAAGTGTTGCTTGTTTCTGTTTTACTTGGGCGGAGTATGAGTATTTATGACTCTTATGGTTGCTTTAGTAAGATTTTGAGTAGGGACAGTAATATTGGTCACTATGACTTGTGGCCCCCTCCCCGCTCAGCTCGTTGTCGCCGTGTGGGGGCTTAGTGGGCGGCTGCCGGAGTGTGATGCTCCTTGGGACAGTCCTCTGTCCTTTTCTAGCCTTGTGCTCCTGCTGCCGTCCTCTCCAATTCTGCTGGGCATCTTTTCCTTTTCCTTCTGTTTCGTTTTTCTTCCCCCTCTTCTCCTATCTGCTTGCCGTTTCCTGCCGACCTTTTGCTTGTTCTGGTTCTTCCCTTGGACTTCTCCTATTCTGACGCCCGGGTGCTTGAGGAGGCATACTCAAGCACCCGTAGAACTGTAGTACCCGACGTCGAGAGCGAGGGGAACCTTTTATTGTCATTCCCCCTTTCGTCACTGAACCCGATCTCGACGGACTGTCGGTTTCTTAAGGTGGCGTTTGTGGGGCGTATACTCACGACGCACCCCAAGGAGGCCCCGGCAAGATCGGCGATAGCTTCTTGTTGGGTGTCCTGCCTCTAATTGTGGCTCCATGGTGGGTGTGGGGGCACATTCGTGATTGAATTTTCTTTTTCGTAATGATGATGACCCCTGTTTCGGCTGTTTTTGATTTACATTCTCAGGCTCGTGGTGTGGGCGACCAAGCCCCTGAGTCGGTCCGTGTTGGAAGACCGGGCTCTGTAGCCTCCGCTGCATTGGGCCCCGACCTTGCTCCTCCTTTGGCCTCTCTGACTCCTTCCCCTGGCTCCCCTCCCTCCTCTGTGGTTGGGTCGAGCCCCAAGCCCCCAGTGGTGACTACCTCGTCCCCTGGCGCAGGTCCTTCTCTAGTTGTAACTACTGCGCCTTTTAACCCCTCTCTCTCTGGGGGTTCTCACCGCCGTCCTCGTCACGGCCGCCCTCGCTCGATTCCTTCCAGTTCTGCTACCTATCAAGCCTTGTTTGGTCCCGCTTCGTGGGCCAAATATTTTGATCTCCTCCCTCTTGATTCTGCGCCTCCTGACGATTTCTCCCTCCATCGACATCTCGTTGATTCTGTGGATGCCTCCATTACTTTCAACCCCACTCGTCTTGGTACACGTGTCGTTGCTGCTCCTTCTCAGGATGCTGCTTCCCGCTTGGCTGCTTTATCCTGCCTTGGCGAGACCCCTGTTCGGGTCTCGAAGAACGCTGAGTTGAATGCCAGTCTTGGCACTATTCTGCTCCCGCCCCATGTTGCGACCGGTGTTCGGGACCTGCGCGACTGCCACGACGATATTCGATATATCCTTGCTGCCCAGGGCCATTCTATTCTCCAGGTGGACACGTTTACTCGTCCCCCTCGTGGTAGTCGCCGTCAACCCCTCCGGGTTGTGAAGATTACCTTTGATGGTAGGACCCTTCCATCCTCTGTCATTCTTGCTGGTGCTAGGTGCTCTGTCCAGGAGTATATTTCTTCTCCTCGACTTTGTAACAAGTGCTGGAGGTTTGGGCATGGTGCCCTCCGCTGCTCTGCGACTGTCTCTCTCTGTCCTTTGTGTGGTGGCGAAGGTCACTCTAAGTCGGAGTGCACTTCTCCCCAAGCTCGCTGCCTCAACTGCGGTGAGGCCCATCCTACCTTCTCCCGTGCATGTGTCCATTACAAGCTTGAGGCAGCGTCCTCAACTTGAAGCACCGGGAGCGTTTATCTTTTCCTGAGGCGAGACGCCAGGTTCGCCGGCTCCCGCCTTATGCTAATATCTCTTATGCTCGCGTGTTGCGCTCTTCCTCTCCTCATCCTTCCCGCCTTCCTCAGACTCACAACCGTTTCCGGGCCTTGGACCCTGATACGCCCACTACCCCCTCCTCTGTTCCTTTGGGTTCTCTCCCGAAGGATCCATCTCCTGGTCCTCTGTCTGGGGGTCCCCTTCTTTCTACCCGGTCTGTCGTGTCTCCTGTGTCTTCGTCCTCGTCTCCCTCCGTTCCTCCTTCCCATCCTTCCCCTCCGTCTCTTGACTCTCCCCGCCGCCTGTCGATGCGGGCTGATGTCCATCGCTCTCCAAACGGCCGTCATGTGTGCTCTCGTTCGGCTTCTCCTGCTGAGACGCAAGAATCCGTTGCCCAGTACGTGGTTGCTGGGACGCCTGTCTCTTTACGTCAGAAGCGTAAGCCTGGCTCCTCTCCTTCCTCCTCCCCAGCGGGTAAGAAGGTTTCTCTTTCTTCCTCGGCCCCTACTTCTGCCTCTCTCGCTCCTTCCCCTCCCATTTCGGTGGTTGCGCCCCCTGTTCCTGCTATGGTGGTTTCTTTAGCCCCCGCTTCCCTCTCGGTTGCTGCCCTTGCTGAGGTTCGCTCCCCTCTTTCTAACCCCCCTCTTCCTGCTGCTGTCCTGAACTGCTCCTCTCCGTTGTCTTCTCCTCCTCTTCCTCCTCCTCCTCCTCCTCCGGACCCCGCCCGCCCACCTCTGATCTGTTCTCCCGTTTCCTTCCCTCCGCCTTTGCTCAGTTTACCCATGCCCCCTAACCCTGACTTTGCTGACCCTGATCCCGACTCTGATATTCTTTAACGTGCTCTGTTGCTCTTTCGCCTTTGTTTCTTCCTTGTTCTCTGTTTTTGTCCTTTCTCTTCTCGTCGTTGTCCATTCTTCAATGGAACGTTCGAGGTTATTATGTCAATTTCCTTGAACTCCAACTTCTGATTTCGCGGTTTTCGCCCCTTTGTGTCTGTCTCCAGGAGCCGATGCTTGGTGCTCGTCCTGGTCGTTTTCGTGGCTATTCCTTTCTCTCCCCCCCCCCCCCAGCCGTTGCTGGGGCTTCTAATTCTTCTGCTCTCTTGATTCGTGCTGATGTTCCCTTTGTTCCTTTACTTTTTCCTTCACCTCTCCATTGTTCTGCTGCTCGTATCTTTGTGGGGAAATGGTACACAGTTTGTTCCATTTATCTCCCCCCGAGTGTCCCGCTTTCTCTTCCTGATTTGAAACACCTCCTTGACTCCTTGCCGGAGCCTGTACTCCTGCTGGGTGACTTCAATTGTCGTCATTCTCTTTGGGGTGACGTTCTGACGAATACCCGTAGTCGCCTTCTTGAGCCGTTTCTCCTCTCTTCTTCCCTGTCTCTTCTGAATTCTGGTGAGACCACTCATTTGGACTCTCAGACTCGCACCCTTTCTTGTCTTGATCTTTCTCTCTGCTCTTCTTCTCTTTACTTAGATTTCACGTGGCAGGTTCTTGATGACCTCCATGGAAGTGATCATTTCCCCATCCTTGTTTCCTTTTTCTCTTTTCGCCCTTCCCTCTCTTTCCCTAGGTGGCAGTTTGCTAAGGCGGACTGGACCCTATTTACCCTCAGTGCTACTCTCTCTGACCTCTCCCTTGAGCCTCTCTCTCGCGCTCTCCTCCTTTTTCATGACACTGTCTTCAACGCTGCCCTCCGCTCTATCCCTCGCTCTTCCTCTCGGGGTCCACGGAAGTGCGTCCCCTGGTGGAATGCGGACTGTGCTCGGGCTGTCCGCTGTAAGCGTGCAGCCTGGAAGAGGCACCGCCGTAGGCAGACACCCGATTCTTTTCTTTTCTTTCGGAAAGCGAGTGGGGTGGCCCGTAGGGCCATCCGTACGGCTAACCGTGAATGTTGGGCATCTTATGTCTCGACAATTACGTCCGAAACTCCTCTGGCCCAGATCTGGAAGCGTATCCGCAAGATAGCGGGTAAGTTCGTTCCCGATGTTTCAACGGTCCTTCACCTCCATGATACTCTTGTGGCGGACCCGTTGCAGGTCGCTTCCGAACTGGGTTCCCACTTTTCTTCTGTTAGCTCTGGTCTTCATCTTCCCCAATCTTTTCTTCTTCGTAAACCTGTCCTTGAGTCTCGTCCTTTAGATTTCTGCACTCATCTTCAGCTTCCCTATAATGATCCCTTCTCTCTCTCTGAACTTCGTTCTGCCCTGGCCCTCTGCGGTTCTACGGCGGCGGGCTCCGATGGTATTCATTATGAGATGTCCTCCCTGTTCGCAAACCCGGGTCTCTGGGTACCTCCCCTAAGGACTTTTGCCCTATTGCTCTCACAAGTTGTGTCTGCAAACTCTTTGAACGTATGGTTAACGTTCGTCTGATGTGGTTCCTGGAACACCATCACCTCCTCTCCCCTTCTCAATTTGGTTTCCGCAAGTGCCGCAGCACGACAGATGTCCTGGTGAACTTGGAGGTCTATATTCGTACTGCTTTTGCTGCGAGGACCTCCGTTGTTGCCGTCCTTTTTGACCTGGAAAAGGCTTACGACACCACTTGGCGATATCATGTTCTATCTGAACTTCATTCTTTTGGCCTTCGTGGTCATCTCCCTCTCTTTCTCCGCTGCTTCCTCTCTCGTCGTTCCTTTCGGGTGCGCCTTGGTACCGCTCTCTCTGCCTCTTTTCAGCAATACGAAGGTGTGCCCCAGGGTAGTGTTCTGAGCACTACTCTTTTTCTGATTGCCCTCAATGGTCTTCTTTCCTCTCTTCCTTCAGGTGTCTTCTCTGCTCTCTATGTCGATGATCTTACCCTTTGCTGTCAGGGTGATGATTCGCCTTTCCTTCAGCGCCGGCTTCAACTTGCAATTGATGCCGTGTCTTCTTGGGCCACCGATCATGGCTTCAAGTTCTCTACTTCTAAGACTTGTGCTATGAATTTTACGTGGAAACGGGTCGTTCTTCGTCCCTCTTTGTCACTTTATGGTCATCCCCTTGAGTACACAGATCCCTGCGAAGCTTTTGGGGTTATTCCTTGACACTCGTTTGTCTTGGTCTCCCCATATCTCTTACCTCCGTGTTGAGTGCTCTAAGGCCCTTACCTTCCTTCGGGTCTTGTCCCATACTTCCTGGGGGGCAGATAGGAGCACTCTCCTTGCTTTACATTCCTCTCTTGTCCTGTCTAAGCTCGATTATGGTTGCCCTGCTTACTCGTCTGCTTCTCCTTCTACTCTTCGCCGTCTTGATGCTTTGCACCATACTGGGTTGCGCCTCAGTTCTGGTGCCTTTCGTTCGACTCCCGTCCTTAGCTTGTATGTTGACACTGGCTTCCTGTCTCTCCAGGACCGCCGTGATCGCTACTGTCTTCGCTATCTTGTGCGGTCCTTACAACATCCTTCCTCTCGCCTCTGTCGTGCTTTAACTTTTACCCCTCCTGCGGTTCCTGTTCCTCTTCACCACCTCCCTCTTTCTGTCCGGTTATCTCGCCTCCAGGATTCTCTTTCCGTTCGTATTTCTAATGTTTCTTCTCGTGTTGTTCCTTCTTTGCCCCCATGGAGAGTTCCTCTTCCGTGGTTTTGTACTTCCTTGACCCGTATCACTAAAGCTTTTACCCCTCCTACGGTTCTAAAACGCCTTTTCCTTGAGCACTTTTCTTCTCACTCCCGCTCCGTTTCTGTCTTCACCGATGGGTCAAAGTCGGTGGACGGTGTTGGCTACTCTGTTGTTTTTCCTGATCGCACTTATATGTGTCGCTTACTTCCGGAGACTAGCATCTTTACAGCAGAACTTTATGCTATTCTCTATGTTCTTCGTCTCCTGCTTTCTCGTTGTCAGTCTTCCTTTGTAGTTGTTGTTGACTCTCGTAGTGCCCTCATGGCTCTCGGGTCCTTTAATCCGGTTCATCCAGTAGTTGTCGAGATCCAGCATTGGCTGTTTCTTGTTCACAGTAAATTTAAGTCGGTTGAGTTTTGTTGGGTTCCCAGCCATATTGGTGTGTCTTTAAATGAGCGTGCGGATGCTGCCGCCAAGGAAGCTGTCCGCTCTTGTCCCGTCTCTCGTAAAGGCATTCCGTATTCCAACTTTTACCCGGTTATCCATTCCTCAGTCCTTACCCGTTGGCAGGCTTCTTGGTCGTCTGTTACTGGTAACAAACTCCGTACTCTTAAATGTTGTGTTTCCTCGTGGCCGTCCTCCTTCCACCGTAACCGGCGGTGGGAAACAGCTCTGGCGAGGTTGCGTATTGGCCATACTCGCTTAACCCATGGTCACTTGATGGAGCGCCGCCCAGCTCCTTATTGTTCTAGTTGCATTGTCCCTCTTACGGTCGTGCATGTACTTCTTGAATGTCCTGACTTCCAGGACGAGCGTATGTCTTGCTTTCCGACCGCCCCTCGCGGTCACCTGTCCCTCAATAGAATTCTTGGTGACTCGGATACTTTTGATATCGTTCGCCTTATGCGTTTTTGTTCTCGTATTGGCATCCTTGGTGATATTTAGCGCCCTCTGATTATTCTGCGCATTTGATGGTGCTACATAGCCTTCCCGGTTTGGTGCCTTCTTTTGATAATTACTTACTTCTTAGCTTCCCTCTGAGGTGGCTTTGAAGGTAAGAAAATTTGATTACCGTATCCATAGAAGTTTTAGAATGAATATGGACTTTAAATGATGTCCAAAATGTATCTCAATTCTCTTCATCCAGTCCAGGAAATGTGGGCAAGTCCAAAGAAGATAAACGTGCCTCTGCTTGTAATACACTGGGTTGAGATACAGGAATCTTTGAAGTTACTGTGCAGTTTTCAACTAAACCAATTAGAAGATTAAATATGTCTTGGGAGTTATCTTCATACTGAGAGGTTTCTGCTATAGCTTGATCTATTTCATCAGGATCAATGTCACTATCCGTTAACACAATGATGTAAGACCGAATCATAGCCTTGACTTGTTCGAACTTGAGATCAGCTACTCTCAGAGAAATTTCCAACTGATGGTATTCAACTAGAGTTGCCTTTGATAAGTTTTCTGACTTATTGAGCAATCTATTTAAGTGACCTTTAAGGCCTACCAGGGATCTCTTTAGTTTTTCAGGAGTAGACATGGTGACTTTATGTTCAAGCTTTGTAGGGCTTGAATATTTGTTACTGAAGTAACTTGGATATTTGTGTATTTACTCGCCAGTATCGTGATAATCTATATAAATAAAAATGGAAATGTTCGTTTGTTCAAAATCGATAATCTCCGAAAGTTCTTCACCGATTGCTTTGAAATTTTCACACAACATTCCTTTCACATCCGAGCAGGTTTTAATATACATACTATATAGATGTCACCTCTGTGACGGTATAAAACAGCTTTTTCTGAAAAAGTGTGTTTTTCATGTGAAAGAAATCTTCGTAACCTCTTTACCGATTGCTTTGAAATTTTGACCCAACGTTGTATTCGAATAGGCGCATCTTTTTATACATCTACTATATACATGCCTCACCTGTGACAGGAAATAACATGCATTTTTGAAAAATAGCACTATCTGTTGGACGTAAGAGCAACACACGCTGTAATCACCAAAAATTCTTCACCAATTGATTTGAAATTTTGACACAACGTTGTATTTGAATAGGGGCGTCTTTAAATATTCATACTATATAGATGCCACCCCTGTGACAGGTAAAAACATGCATTTTTGAAAACAGCACCATTTGTTGCACATAATGGCAATATGCACAATATATTAAATATGTCACGAATTCCATTTCAGTGTTTCCGATTGCATTGATAAATTTTATTTTCATAGATTTCGATTTATTTTATTTTTTAGTGAATTATTTTGTGTGACATTGTGTTGGAATTGAGCTGTGTTGTTTACCATACCGTTCATTTCGTAAGTATAGATGCCACACCTGTGACAGGTAAAACTATTCTTTTCTAGAAAAACAGTGCCAACTGTTGCATGTAAGAGCAACACACATGTTATACTTGGAAATGTTACAATTTATTTTCAATGTTTCTGATTGCATTGATAAACTGAATTTCATAGATTTTGATTTATTTTCATTTTGATTTAATTATTTTGTGTGAATTGCATTGGAATTGAGCAGTTTTTTTTTACCAAACCGTTCATTTCGTGAGTATACTTCATTTTTATATTTTCATATTTTCATTTAGTTTTTTTAACTGTTTTAATTATATTTCAGTGATGGAAACATCAGATGGTATGATGTTCCAAATTTTCTGATGGGAACATCAGACCATTTGGGAAGGAACCGTATGAGGGAGTGGGGAATGGTGGAGATTACGAGGGGACTGAAGTGAGAGATGGTGCGGAGGACGAGGGGGACAAGAAAGGGGGTAAAGGTGGGGAAGGACGAGGGGATGCGGCAGTTTGGGATGGTGGGGACGAGGGGAAGGGGGAATGGAGAATGGTGTGGAGGACAAAGGGGACAGGGGAGATGGGCATGGAGGGAAAGATGAGGGGATGGTGGAGTGAGGAATGGTGGGGAGGACGAGAGGACGGTGGAGTTGGGAATTGTTGGGAGGCCGAGGAGACGGGTGAGAAGGGAATGGTGGTGAGGACTGGGGGACAGGGGAAGGTTACTGTGGTTCAGCAACGCACATGAGTTGTTGAGCCACAGCAACGCGTGGCCGGGTACTGCTATTCTATATAAATAAAAATGGAAATATTCGTGTGTTCATAATCGCTAATCTCCGCAATTTCTTCACCAATTGCTTTGAAATTTTCCCACAACGTTCCATTCGCGTCCGAGCAGGTTTTTATAAACATGCTATATAGATGTCACGTTCGTGATGGTAAAAAACATGTTTTTTTCTGAAAAACTGTTTTTTTCATGTGTTTTTCATGTGAGGGAAACCTCTTTACCGATTGCGTTGAAATTTTGACACAACGTCGCATTCGAATAGACGCATCTTTTTACATACCTACTATATACCTGCCTCACCTGTGACAAGAAAAAACATGCTTATTTTGAAAAACAGCACCATCTGTTGGTCGTAAGAGCAACACATGCTGTAATCTCCGAAATTTCTTCACTGATTGCTTTGAAATTTTGACACAATGTTGCATTTGAATAGGCGCGCCTTTTCATATACCTACTATATAGATGCCACCTTTGTGACAGGTAAAAACATGCGTTTCTTGAAAAACAGCGCCATCTGTTGCACATAAGATCAACACATGCTATGCTAAATTTGTTTGAAATGAAATTGTGTTTCTGATTTCATTGATAAATGGAATTTTCTTAAATTTCAATATATTTTAATTCTGATTTAATTATTTTGTGTGACACTGCGTTGGAATTGAGCTGTGTTGTTAACCATACCGATCATTTCTTGAGTATAGTTTATTTTTCTATTTTTTCATTATTTTTCATTCGTTTTTTGAACTTTTTTTCTTATATTTCAGTGATGGGGACATCTGGGTCCAGATTCACGAAGCAGTTGTGCAAGTACTTACGAAAGTGTACATCATTCCTCAATCTTTGATGGCTTTAGTTGCATTTATTAACAGTTTACAAGTATGCAAATTTGTCAATTAACTGCTGTTATTTTTATAAACGGCCTCCTGGTGCTTCGGAGCTCATTAACTGTTTAATAATTGTAAACAAAGCTGCCAAAGATTGAGAAGAGATGTACAAGTTCGTAAGTGTTTGCCTAACTTCTTTGGGAATCTAAACCCAGATCATTTGATGTTCCCAATTTTCTGATGGAAACATCAGATCATTTGATCATCAGACGAGGGAGTGGGGAATGATGGGAAGGACGAGGGGACAGGGAAAGGGGTAATGGTGAGGGAGGACGAGGGAACAGGGGGAGTTGGGGATGGTGGGGACGAGGGGAATGGAGAATGGTTGAGATGACAAGGGGACAGGAGAGTGGGGGATAGTGGGGAGGACGAGGGGACGGAGGAGGGGAATGGTAGGGAAAACGAGGGGACAGGGAGCGGGGAAGGAATGGTAGGGAGGATGAGAGGACGGGGGCGTAGGAGATTGTGTGAAGAACGAAGGGATGGTGGAGTAGGGAATGGGTAGGAGGACGAGGGGATGGTGGAGTGGAGGTTGAAGGGGAGGAAAAAGGGAAGAGGGAGTGAGGAATGGTTGGGAGGACGAGGGGACCAGGGAGGGGGGAATGTTGGGAAGGACTGGGAGACAGGGGAAGGTTGCTGTGGCTCAGCAGCGCACATGCGTTGCTGAGCCACAGCAACGCGTGACGGGTACACCTAGTAGCCTAATTTTTCTGGACTAGGCTATGTGCTACCTCGTCTGGAGGTTAGCTTATCTTCCTAGTAGTAAATAGCTAATATTTGAGTGATACACAGATGCCACTACGGTAGTACCTTGGGGCTAGCTCATCTTTATCATCTAGAATATACTAGTACGGTCTAATACAGTACTAGTTAGAATTGATCCTACCTAAGAAAGTAGCTAAATAGTTTAGGCTGAATTTTTACATAACTTAATACAATTACAGTCAGAAATCCTACCCCTTATGGTTGGCATCAATACAAGAAATGTTGCAATAATGTGAATATATCAGTGCTATTTTCTGGGGATTTTTTTTTGTAAATTGATATACAGAATATGGGCACTTGAAAAATACAAGTGTGAAAATTATAAATATATACAGTTAAATTTGGCTTGCTAGCCGCAACCTCCTATGGTGGTTGATAGTGTTAATTAATTTATCGACAACATGTGTCCTGAACTCTCTTGACAGGTGTACTCAATCTGGGGCCAAGTTCTGACGATATGGTCTAGATGTAAAGTGAATATAAGTGGCGTCCAGCCCTACTCTTTTTCGCGGCCGAAAATAAATATATTTAGCAGAGTATTCAGGGTTCACTCTCCAACGATTATCACTCTTCAGTTGGCGAGGTTCCACTAATGTTAACACGACAGAGTGGCTAATTTCCTTAAAGGAATTAATGATATTTTTTAGATGATTAATAATTTCAGCTGGGTGACGAATTGTATGGATATCATTATCACCTAAATATATTATGGTTAGATGGTGAGACCATTTTTACCTTTGTGTGAGGTATAGGCCTAAGAGTTGTGGGTAATTGGCTATGACCCACTTAGGCTACTTTAAACATTAAATCTTTGTTTAATTTATTAATAATGAAATTAATATGCTTTATTCTATAATATGTGGCAGTCTGCTAACAGCCATAAATAAAAGGGGAATACATGTATAGCCTAGTACCTGATAATACTACTCAACTACTAGTATACTATTATCAGGGTTAGTAAATGATTAGTTAATCGTAATAGATTATAGGACCAGTGATTTGGCTTGATATACTGGACCGTAAAATGTTTATGAAATGTTACTGGTTTATATAAATTAGTAATTATAGATTAATGCTAAATCTGGTTCATCCGGTCTGAAGTTGACCAAAAAGAATGTGGGAAAATGTGGCTCAGAATATTAATAATAATTATAATAAATATCAATAACTTCGAAGGACCCTCCTTTAAAGAAACCGAAATAAAAAAAATATACAAAAAGGAAATAAATCAGAGAATCAGTACTTTTGGATCTCTTGAATAATAAATTGTTAAATATTAAAACAATAAATGGACTGTAGAATGAATTTAAATATTGAGCAGAATCGTACCAATTATGAGCAGAAATTTCTATCACCATGTGATTCACCGGTGTGAATCGTAGTCAGCATATTCACCTCGCGTCTGTCCTTCCACCGCACTGACAGCGTATTGTCACACTTGCGCAGCTGGCACTCCCCCACGGCTATAGCTATACCGAACACTGGCATTTCCTTCCTGTGGCTCTTCACAGTGCCACATACGCCGGTGTTGTGGGCAAGGAGGTATCTGCTCAACAAGGGGCTGGTGTAATAGTTGTCGGTGTACAGTACATGCCCCTTGTTCAGCAACGGTTCCATCAGGGTTTTTACAACACTGCCAGAGAACCCGTGTTCATCTTGAGCCGGTATGTCGACGTCTGTACCAGAATATAATATCATGTCCAAGACAATACCAGTCTCACAGTCGCATAGCACAAAAAACTTCAGTCCAAATCGATGCCGCTTTGATGGAATGTACTGCTTGAAGGCCAGTCGCCCCTTGAACAGTACAAGCGACTCATCAATAACCACATTCTGTCCAGGTACAAAATAATCCCTGAACTTCCCTCTCATGTCACTGAACATCTTCCGTACTTTCCACAGTCTGTCGTGTCTGTCCTCATTTGCATTATTCTCGAAATGCAGGCACCTGAGAATCAAGAGAAACCTATCACGCGACATGTACCGGTTGAACACAGGCGATGGAACAAGGCTGTCTTTGCTCCAATAATCCTGGATGACAGCTTTCTCAGAATGCTTCATCATCATACTGAGTGCCAGAAATACGTACATTTCGTCGATTGTCGTGTCCTTCCATCGTGTGAGCCGTGAGGCAGGTAAAATGCCTTCGTCTATGAGGCTGTGAGCGAACCTGTTTGTCTCAGTCACAAGATGCGTCATGAATACATTGTCAAAATATGCCTGAAAATATTCCATGTCTGCCATATCACCACCAGTATATGGGAATAATGGTGTATCACCAAAATCGCTATCATCAAATGTTGGTATTTTAGGGACAAATGTGGTGCAATCCTCCAACACAAGTACACCAGGGGGTTTGATGTTGGCGCCAACACCACGGCCAACACCACCACGAGCACCAAAACTACGGCTACGTCGTCCGCTGCTTCTGCTGGAGCTGCGTGAGGGTATGCTAGGCGCTGAGGCAGATTTACGTACTGTAGACCTACCACGAAAAAATGATGTTGAGGGGCCACTGTCGTTGTCGACATGCTGTGAGGCACGCTGCCGCCTGCCGCGGCGTGTTGCTGGTGTAGCAAAACCCCGCCTGGTAACACCACCACTGCTCGTACTCGGGTCGTCCACACTACTCGTATCGGAGCCAATGTCACTGAAGCCCGAGAAAGATTCGTCACATGTACTATCACTGAATAAACTACTAGCGTCTGGGGACATACATGATGGTGGTGATGATAACGGTGTTGACCCAGGGCGGCGAGGCAGGCCGGGCGAGGCACGAGTACCGTACACACTCTCCACATCTTCCAATTCTGTCTCTTCCTCACTCGTATCAGATCTCTGAGTTAGGTCTTTCTCTGGATCATAGTCCAGGTCATCATCCAGAGCACCGTCATCATACAAAATATCGCGTATTTCCTCCTCAGAGAGTCGTTTTCCATGACCGCGGGTCACCGTGGAGCGGGAGCTCGTAGAGGATGCGTCAGACATGGTTGCTGCTGTGAAACTGAGGCTCCCCACGGCCGCAGGGCATGCTGGGATTTTTTTTTAAGATGGCGGACGATCACTGGGGCCCCCACCCACCCATACCATACCCGCGTCACCGCGCGCCAGTTTTGAATGGAACGTGAAAAATCAAAATACCTGGAGGCGCGTTGCGCAAACCAGACGCGAGCCTGCAGGCGCGTTGCGCAGTTTAAGGGTTAAACTACTCATGGGAGACCTAAGGATTTCCTCTGGAGCTTGGCTTCGGCTAGGAGCCCCAATCAATTCAAAGCAAAGCTGGATATTTTGAAGGCTGGGCCAATGGTTGACCAGGCACTACCCTGGGGGACTCCACCTCTTGAGTCCTAAGCCAACAAGGGCCAAGAGCCTAGCCCCGCCTCTCATGGCTCAAACCAATGAATACAAAGTCATACTCTTAGGTCTATTTCCTGCCTGGCTCCGCCCATCTAGGCCTCCCTGAAAGTCATGTTTTAATCCCGTAGAATCATGAAAAGTTCCCACACTACAAACAGGAAACCAACCAGTCGTTAAGGCACCAGGCCATTTGAGAATACGGTTTTATGGCTCTGAATTTGTCTGTGGTTAGTGGAGGCAGGAGGAAGAGGGAAACAGAGTGGGGGGTTAGAGAGGGAAATGCGTGGGAATGGGGTGGGAACAGAGAGGACCAGGGATGAGAGGGACTCTTGACTTCAAGGATATGACCGGGAGCCAGTCGGCCGAGCGGACAGCACGCGGGACTTGTGATCCTGTGGTCCTGGGTTCGATCCCAGGCGCCGGCGAGAAGCAATGGGCAGAGTTTCTTTCACCCTATGCCCCTGTTACCTAGCAGTAAAATAGGTACCTGGGTGTTAGTCAGCTGTCACAGGCTGCTTCCTGGGGGTGGAGGCCTGGTCGAGGACCGGGCCTCGGGGACACTAAAATGCCCCGAAATCATCTCAAGATAACCTCAAGATAACCATTAGACAAAACTGACTGTACAAAAATGTTGGAAGTCATGAGATAATTTTCTCAACATCTGACAAAGCTCGGTGGTTAACTTGGGTATAGATATTTAATCGAATCACATCACTTTTTTGAGGCCACGTGAGCAACATAAAAGCGAACAAGTTTGAATGATCCTCAAACCAATATGCAACCGAAAAGTAAACACCCCAGAAGGATTCGAACCCAGACAACCATGAGAACTTTGCACATATGTGTATCTGGTACCTTAGCGACACGACCAAACTGACTGTACAAAAATGTTGGGAGTCATGTGATTATTTACCTTGGTTAACTTGAGTACAGATATTCTATCGAATCATCTCATTTTTGTGGGGCGATGTGAGCATCACAAATGCGAACGAGCTTGCACGTCCCAAGCCTAAATGCAACTGAAAACTCCACACCCCAGAAGGATTCTAACCCAGTCAGCCAGGAGCACTATGCATCTTCGCGTGTCTGGTACCTTAGCCACTAGCCCTAAACTGACTGTACAAAAATTTTGGAAGTTGTGAGACTTTTTACCCATCATCTGAAAGGGCTCGGATGTCAAAAAAGGCACAAATATTTTATCGAATCACCTCACTTTTTGAGGCGAAGTGAGCAACACAAATGTGAGCAAGCTTGAATTGTCCTGAAGCCAAAATGCAACCAAAACCTCCACACTCCAGAAGGAATCGAACCCCATACAGATGCAATATGCACATTCGTTTATCTGGTACCTAAGCCACTTGACCAAACTGACCGTTGAAAATTTTGAAAGTCGTGGGACTTTTAATCAAACATCCGACAGCACTTGGTGGTCATCATTGAGAACAGATATTTCATCGTATCACCTCACTTTTTGAGGCAACCTAACACAAATGCGAACAAGCTTGAATGGTCCCAAAGCCAATATGCAAAGGAAAACTCAACACCACAGAATGATCCTATACCAGACAGCCAGGAGCACTATGCATCTTCGCGTATCTGGTATTTTAGCCGCGAGACCAAACTAACTGAATAACAAATGTTGGATGCCGTGAGACTATTTTCCCAACATCTGACAGCGCTCGGAAGGCCTAATTGGGCACAGTCATTTCATTGACTCACCTCACATTTTGGGGCCAAGTGAGCAAAACAAATGTGAATAAGCTTGAATGGTTCCAAAGCCAATATGCACCCGAAAACTCAACTCCCCAGGAGGATCCGAACCCTAGACAGCCAGGATCACTGTGCTTACGCACAGATTATTACGCACAGATATTTCATCGAATCTCCTCACTTTTTGGGGCCATGTGGGCAACACAGGTGCGAACAACCTTGAATGGTCACCAAGCAAATATGCAAATATGTCACGTGTCTGGTAACTTAGCTACTAGACCAAACTGATTATGCAAAATTATTGGAAGTCGTGAGGTTACCCAACATCCGACAGCGCTCGGAAGCCTAATTGGGTACAGTCATTTCATCGAAACACCTCACTTTTTGGGGCCAAATGAGCAAAACAAATGTAAATAAACTTGAATGGTCCCGTAGCCACTGTGCATCCGAAAACTCCACACAGCAAAAGAATTCAAACCAAGACAGCCAGGATCACTTTGCACCTTCATGTATCTGGTCACTTAGCTACCAGACCAAACTGACTATACAAAAATATTGTTAGTTCTGAGATTACCCAACATCCGACAGCGCTCGGAGATCAACTTGGACACAGGTTTTTTAACTAATTACCTGTCTTTTTGAGGCCATGTGAGTAACACAAATGTGAACCATCTTGTTTAGTTATTAAGCCAATATGCAACCGAAAAATCAACACCCCCTGATGGATTCGAACCCTAGACAGCCAGGAGCAATATGTATTTTCCAGTATGTGGTACCTTGGATGCTAGACCAAACTGACTGTACAAAAACGTTGGAAGTTCTGTGACTATTTATCCATCATCCGACAAGGCTCAGATGTCAAAAAGTGCACAGATATTTTATCAAGTCAACTCACTTTTTGAGCCACGTGGCCAACACAAATGCGAACAAGCTTGATTGGTCCCCAAGCCAATATGCAACCGAAACCTTCACACCCCAAAAAGATTCGAACCCAGACAGCCAGGAGCACTTAGCACATTCACGTATCTGGTACCTTTGCCAGTAGTCCAAACTTACTGTACGAAAATGTTGGAAGTCATGAGACTATTTACCCAACATCCGACCGCATTCGGAGAAAAACTTACGCACAGATATTTATCGAATCTCCTCACTTCTTGGGGCCATGTGGGCAACACAGGTGCGAACAACCTTGAATGGTCACCAAGCAAATATGCAACCAAAAACTCCACACCCAAGATGGATTCGAACCCAGACATCCAGGAACACTTTGCACCTTCGCGTATCTGGTACCTTAACCACCAGACCAAACTGAATGTACATAAATTTTGGAAGTTGTTAGACTATTTACCCTTTATCTGAAAGGTCTCAGAGGTCAAAAAGTGCACAGATATTTTATCGAATCACCTAACTTTTTGGGGCCACGTGAACAACACAAATGCGAACTAAGCTTGAATGGTCCTGAAGCCATAATGCAACCAAAAACTCCACACCTCAGAAAGATTCGAACCCCAGACAGCCAGGTGCAATATGTACCTTCGTGTATCTGGTGCCTAAACCACTAGACCAAACTAACTGTACAAAATATTGAAAGTCGTGAGACTATTAACCCAACATCCGACAGCGCATGGTCATCAACTTGGAAACAGATATTTCATCGAATCAAAAACTTTTTGGTGCCACGGGAGCAACACAAATCCGATCAAGCTTGAATGGACCCAAAGACAATATGAAACCAAAAACTCCACACCACAGAATGATTCGAACCCTAACAGCCAGGAGCACTTTGCACCTTCGCGTATCTGGTACCTTATACACTAACTGAACAAAAATGTTGGATGTCGTGAGACTATTTAACCATCATCCGACATGGCTCGGAGGCCAACTTGGTTACAGATACATCATCGAATCTCCTCACTTTCTGTGTCCACGTGAGCAACACAAATGCAAACAAGCTTGAATGGTCACCAAGCAAACATGCAACCAAAAACTCCACACTCAAGATGGATTCGAACGCAGACAGTCGGGAACACTATGCACCTTCACGTATCTAGTACCTTAGCTACTAGACCAAAATGCATGTACAAAATTGTTGGAAGTCGTGAGACTATTTACCTAACATCTGACAGGGCTCGGAGGTCAACTTAGATACAGGAATAACATCGAATCTCCTCACTTTTTGAGCCACGTGAGCATCACAAATGCGAACAAGCTTGAATTGTCATCAAGCAAATATACAACCGAAACATCCACACCCAATATGGATTCGAACCCAGACAGCCAGGAGCACTATGCACCTTCACGTATCTGGTACCTTAGCCTCTAGAACAAACTGACTGTACAAAAAAGTTGTAAGTTGTGAGACCCAACATCTGACAGCGCTCGGATGTACACTTGGGCATAGATATTTCATTAAATCACCTTACTTTTTTTGGGCCACATGAGCAACAAAAATGCGAACATGCTTGAACGGTCCTCAAGCCATAAACTCCACACCCCAGACAGCCAGGAGCACTATCCACCTTCGCATTTCAGGTACCTTAGCCACTAGACTAAACTGATTGTACAAAAATGTTGGAAGGCTTAATACTATTTTCCCAACATCCGTCAGGGATCAGAGTTCAACTTGGGAGCAGATATCTCATCGAATGACTTCGCTTTTTGTGGCCACGTTAGCAACACAAATACGAACAAACTTGAATGGTCCCGAACACAATAAGCAACCAAAAGCTCCACACCCATGGAGAATTCGAACCCAGACTACCAGGATCGCTATGCAGGTCCGCGTATCTGGTACGTTAGCCACTAGACCAAACAAACTGAGAATATATAACCATCATCTGACAGCACTCGGAGGTCCACTTGGGCACAGATATTTTATCGAATCACCTCACTTTTCGGGACAACATGAGCAACACAAATGCGAACATGCTTGAATAGTCCCCAAGCCAATATGCAACAAAAAACTCCTCACCCCAGAAGGATTCGAAGCCAGATAGCCGGGAGCAATATGCACCTTCACATTTCTGGTACCTTAGCCACTAGATCAAACTGACTGAACCAAAATTTTGGAAGTCGTGATACTATTTACCCAACATGATACAGGGTTCAGAGGGTAAACTTGAGGACAGATATTTTATAGAATCACCTCACGTTTTGGGGCCGTGTGAGCAACACAAATGCCAAAAAGCTTGAATGGTCTCAAAGCTAATATGCTACCGAAAACTCAACACCCCAGATGGATTTGAACCCAGACAGCCAGGAGCAATATGCACCTTCGCATTTCTGGTACCTGTTCCATCCCGGAATGCTAAGGAGGAATAGGGGACTTATGGAGCTTAAACCTCCAAACCTCTCTGGCTACTGTACAAGACTATTCCTCGCATACAGGTAAACCACGTCCCCCAACCACTCTCGGCCGGAACAGACAACCCGACCTCGGCAGCCACACTCCCTCTACCGCTGATCGAGCAACAAAGATCTCTTGAGTGCTTGTATTTTGACCAGGAGATCACCCTGTACGCCTCTAGATTGTGGGGAGGGGCTCAGCGTTACACATTCAGGTGGTGCAGCTCCAAGACTGGCCTCGTTGTCTTGTGCACTCACCCTTCTCGAGCCACCGTGACTTCCCCACTCTCTTCTTGCTCGGAATGATCTCCTCAGTCCCCCTTTTCTGATTTAATATTCCGTAAATCCATGGCCACAGCTGTAGTCCTTTCTCTCTCTCTCTTTTTCTGCTTTCTGGGAAGCCTCACTAGGACAAGGGCAAACAGCTGTTAACTAAACTCATTTATTAAAACAAAGAATATTTACAACACACTTATATACAAGACATAAGAATATTAACCTCAACACTCTATGCTACTATAACCTGGTTGCAATCCAATACCATCGTTACTTCACCAGCCGTCTATATCAAGTGGTGGCCTTACTATGAGCAACCCCCATGAGCAACACAAATGCCAACAAGCTTGAATGGTCACAAAGCCAATATGCAAGAGAATACTTCAAACCACAGAAGGATGCAAACCCAGTCAGTCAGGAACAATATGCACCTTCGTATATCTCGTACCTTAGTCACTAGACCAAACTGACTGTACAAAAATGTTGGAAGTCGTGAGACTATTTACCCAACATCCGACAGGGCTCGGAGGTCAACTTAGGCAAAGATATTTCATCGAATCACATCACTTTTTGGGACCACGTGAGTAACACAAATGCGAACAGGTTTGAATGGTCCCCAAGCCAATATGCAACCAAAAACTTAAGAGCCAAGAAGGATTTTAACCCAGACAGCCAAAAGCACTATGCACCTTCGCGTATCTGGCACCTTAGCTAATAAACCAAACTGACTGTAAAAAAATTGGAAGTCATGATACTATATATCCAACATACAACAGTGCTCAGGGGGTCAACTTGGGCACAGATATTTCGTCGAATGACCTCACATTTTGGGGTCATTTGAGCAACACAAACGCAAACAAGCTTGAATGGTCACCAAGCAAATATGCAACCGAAAAATCCACACCCCAGAAGGATTCGAATGCAGACAGCCGGGAGCACTATGCACCTTCTCATTTCTTCTACCTGTTCCATCCCGGACTGCCTGAGGGGGGGTTGGGGACTTATGGAACTTAAACTTTCAAACCTCTCTGGCTACTGTGCCAGACTATTCCTCGCATACAGGTAAACCACGTCCCCAAACCACTCTTGGCCGGAACAGACAACCTGACCTTGGCAGCCACACTCCTGCTACCGCTGATCGAGCAACAATGATCTCTAAAGTGCTTGTATTTTGACCAGGAGATCACCCTGTACGCCTCTAGATCGTGAAGAGGGGCTCAGCGTCACACATTCAGGTAGTGCGGCTCCAAGACTGGCCTCGTTGTCTTGTGCACACACCCTTCTCGAGCCACCGTGACTTCCCCACACTCTCCTTGCTCGGAATGATCTCCTCAATCCCTCTTTTCTGAGTTATTATTCCGTACAACCATGGCCACAGCTGTAGTCCTATATATCTCTCTCTCTCTCTCTCTCTCTCTCTCTCTCTCTCTCTCTCTCTCTCTCTCTCTCTCTCTCTCTCTCTCTCTCTCTCTCTCTCTCTCATTCTCTCTCTCTCCTCTCTTCTCTCTCTCCTCTCTCTCTCTCTCTCTCTCTCTCTCTCATTCTCTCTCTCTCTCTCTCTCTCTCTCTCTCTCTCTCTCTCTCTCTCTCTCTCTCTCTCTCTCTCTCTCTCTCTCTCTCTCTCTCTCTCTCTCTCTCTCTCTCTCTCTCTCTCTCTCTCTCTCTCTCTCTCTCTCTCTCTCTCTCTCTCTCTCTCTCTCTCTCTCTCTCTCTCTCTCTCTCTCCTCTCTCTCTCTCTTCTCTCTCTCTCTCGTTCTCTCTCTCTCTCGTCTCTCTCTCTCTCTTCTCTCTCTCTCTCTCTCTCTCTCTCTCTCTCTCGATCTCTCTCTCTCTCTCTCTCTCTCTCTCTCCTCTCTCTCTCTCTCTCTCTCTCTCTCTCTCTCTCTCTCTCTCTCTCTCTCTCTCTCTCTCTCTCTCTCCTCTCTCTCTCTCTCTCTCTCTCTCTCTCTCTCTCTCTCTCTCTCATCTCTCTCTCTCGTTCTCTCTCTCTCTCGTTCTCTCTCTCTCTCTCTCTCTCTCTCTTCTCTCTCTCTCTCGTTCTCTCTCTCTCTCTCTCTCTCTCTCTCTCTCTCTCTCTCTCTCTCTCTCTCTCTCTCTCTCTCTCTCTCTCTCTCTCTCTCTCTCTCTCTCGTTCTCTCTCTCTCTCTCTCTCTCGTTCTCTCTCTCTCTCGTCTCTCTCTCTCTCTCTCTCTCTCTCTCTCGTTCTCTCTCTCTCTCTCTCTCTCTCTCTCTCTCTCGTCTCTCTCTCTCTCTCTCTCTCTCGTTCTCTCTCTCTCTCTCGTTCTCTCTCTCTCTCTCTCTCTCTCTCTCTCTCTCTCTCTCTCTCTCTCTCTCTCTCTCTCTCTCTCTCTCTCTCTCTCTCTCTCTCTCTCTCTCTCTCTCTCTCTCTCTCTCTCTCTCTCTCTCTCTCTCTCTCGTCTCTCTCTCTCTCTCGTCTCTCTCTCTCTCTCTCTCTCTCTCTCTCCTCTCTCTCTCTCTCTCTCTCTCTCTCTCTCTCTCTCTCTCTCTCTCTCTCTCGTTCTCTCTCTCTCTCTCTCTCTCTCTCTCTCTCTCTCGTTCTCTCTCTCTCTCTCTCTCTCGTTCTCTCTCTCTCTCGTTCTCTCTCTCTCTCTCGTTCTCTCTCTCTCGTTCTCTCTCTCTCTCTCTCTCTCTCTCTCTCTCGTTCTCTCTCTCTCTCTCTCTCTCTCGTTCTCTCTCTCTCTCTCTCTCTCTCGTTCTCTCTCTCTCTCTCTCTCTCTCTCTCTCTCTCGTTCTCTCTCTCTCTCTCTCTCTCTCTCTCTCTCTCTCTCTCTCTCTCTCGTTCTCTCTCTCTCTCTCTCTCTCTCTCTCTCTCTCTCTCTCTCTCTCTCTCTCATTCTCTCTCTCTCATTCTCTCTCTCTCTCTCTCTCTCTCTCTCTCATTCTCTCTCTCTCATTCTCTCTCTCTCTCTCTCTCTCTCTCTCTCTCTCTCTCTCTCTCTCTCTCTCCTCTCTCTCTCTCTCTCTCTCTCTCTCTCTCTCTCTCGTTCTCTCTCTCTCTCTCTCTCTCTCTCTCTCTCTCTCTCTCTCTCTCTCTCTCCTCTCTCTCTCTCTCTCTCTCTCTCTCTCTCTCTCTCTCTCTCTCTCTCGTTCTCTCTCTCTCTCTCTCTCTCTCTCTCTCTCTCTCTCTCTCTCTCTCTCTCTCTCTCTCTCTCGTTCTCTCTCTCTCTCTCTCTCTCTCTCTCTCTCTCTCTCTCTCTCTCTCTCTCTCTCTCTCTCTCTCTCTGTTTACGAACCCGGATCCAGCATCCGAGCAAGGAGCAGTAACAACTACGCCATCTGTGGGTGCCGACCCGAAACCCCCGCCAAACGGACGACGACACCTGGTGAGGACAGCGTGTACGGGCCCTCGAGGACCAGTTTCCAGTCTGGTTCAGCGCTCAACACCGCCGCTCCTGACCTCTGGTGAGGTGGTGCTCCGACGACAGCGCCATCTATGGACTGGATACGTCAGGTGTTTGCGCCCGAGCCCGTAAGTGAGATGTATTAGTGTCCCGGTTATTGATGACGTGTCTGTTTACAGAGTCGACCTGGGACCGCTGTGTTGAAGGTTGAGTCAGTCTACCCGAGGCAGCCAGTCTCCATACTGTGAAGTTTGCTGCAGCTGTTGTGACGTCGTCCCCCCGGAAGAACACTGTGGTGTGTTAAGCCTGCCAGTGGAGTGGCAGTGAAAGGATTTACCCGGGACCGACTGTTGGAGACGATCATCCACTGGGGTATTGAGGACAGGCGGGTGATTTGTGATATCACACGAGACTCCTGTCTAGGGCGTACCCCTTATATCGTTCGTGGAGTGGCCGTACCAGCCTTGGTGGCTCAGTACCTGCCAGCAGACCTGCTGGACGTGTGGTTGACGGCCTCCACGACGGTGCCCCCAGTGGACCTGCGTTTTGGCTGACCTGTGGCCCGGGTAGGCTCGGTATTCTCAGAGGACACGTCTTGAGGCCACGAAGAAAGCACCGCGGACTCAGCACCTAGCTTCTTGATCAAGAGTCTTCAGCAGAAGACTAGATTGTGCATGATCCCCTTGTAAAGTGTTAATAACCCCTCCCCCTTGTGTACTCTTTTATTTTATATATTTAAATGGTGATGGTGTTAATTATAATATTAAGTTCTTAACTTTCTTTCCCTACTCCCTTTTAAGTTACTTGCGTCACGGATCTCATCCCTTGATAGCCACTACTGGCTTGGGAACGGATACATATATCTTCCTCTAACAACATCAGAGTGAGAACCCCGTTGCGTCCCGAGAGGGCCGTAACATAATTGGCATCCCCAGCGGGATCCGTCCCTATGTTAAGTATGTTTGACAGGGGTGGTGAAGTGGCGTAATCCCTGTAAATAATTCCCCCTGTGTGTGACGATTGTGACGTTATACGTCCTGTGCGGTGCTCAGTGATTCAGTGCAATATTGTAGAGCGAAGTGTTCGCTTGGACTCAGTGCAATATTGGGTAGTGTGGTGCCCGAAGTGATTACGTGCAATATTGGCAAGTGCAGTGTTTGGTGCGATAAAGTGCAATATTGGCGTAGAAACAGTGCTCGGTGTGTTAAGTGCTAACGTGTAAGCAGTGTGTTAAGTGCTAAGTGTTCCATCTGTGACAATGGCAGACAAAGCTACCATCGATGATCTGGACGAGGTTCAGGCTTTTCTGAACAGAGAAGATTGTCTTGCCAGATTAAAATATTTGAGCAAACCAGAGCTTGTACTAGTGAGCGCCTACCTGGAGATCAAGATCCGTGCCAGTGATTCCCGTGTGGAGATCTTGTCCAAGGTACACCGGCACCTGAAGGCAGAAGAGAAACAGGAAGGCGAGACTCCTAGTACAAAGGAAAGTGCAGACATAGCTTCTACGGAAAAGGAAGATAAGGGCAGCGACGTTGACAGTGATGCAGGCGAGCTTAATATCAGCTTCCTAACAGTCAAGATGCGTGCCCTAGAGATCAATCGTGAAATAGAATGGAAGAAATTAGAAATGGAACGAGAGAGACAAGATAAAGAATTAGAGATGAGACGTTTAGAATTAGAAGAAAGGAAAGCAGAGAGAGAAAGAGAAGAGGAACGAGAAAGAGAAGAACGAGAAAAAGAAGAGACGAGATAGAGAAAGAGAAGAGCGAGAAAGAGAAAGAGAAGAGCGAGAAAGAGAAGAGAAACGAGAAAGAGAAGAGAAACGAGAAAGCGAAGAGCGAGAAAGAGAAGAGAGACGAGAGAGGGAAGAACGAGACAGGCAAGAACGACAGGACAGAGAGGAAGAGAGAGACAACATGAACTAGAACTTTTGCGATTAGGCGGTGGTCGGAGGCAAACAACGGACACCAGTAGCTTCGATCCGGTACGCAACATCAAAATGGTCCCCAAATTTCATGAGAAGGAAGTGTCAAAGTTCTTTGCAGCCTTCGAGAAAGTCGCTGCCTCTTTGGAGTGGCCAAGGGAGAATTGGGCCATCATGATAGTCAGTCTTGACTGGGAAGGCCCAAATCGCCTACTCTACGTTATCCCTTGACGACTCCAGCGATTACGACAAGGTGAAGAAAGTGGTGCTCATGGCGTACCAATTGGTACCTGAGGCGTATAGGCAAAAGTTCAGAAACCTGAAGAAGACCTCAGAGCACACTTTCACCGAATTCGCCACGATCAAGGAGCGACTTTTCCAGGAATGGTGTGCCTCTCGGAAGGTGGAGACCAGGGAAGACCTCGAACAGCTGATTCTGCTCGAGGACTTCAAGGATTGTTTGTCTGGAGACCTCAAGACGTACTTAGAGGAACAGCAGGTGGAGACCTTGAGTGCAGCAGCCACCATGGCTGAAGAGTATATCCTGACTCATAGGCCGTCTGCTAAGTACGTCCCGAGGAATTACCAGCGCCGGTTTGACAGACCTCACGACGAAGAAGAAGAAAGACCCGTCCCACAAAGTGCTAAGAAGACTCCCCCAGGTAGCCCTCGAAGAACAAGTCCTAGTAGTCCGAAACACCGTAGTCCGAGGAGGAACATGGTGTGCTGGACTTGTGGGCAGAAGGGGCACATAGCTGCTAGGTGCCGAGGCAGAAGAGGTGGCAGCGCACGAAGGGAGGTGATGTTGATGAGCTGTGGAACATCACCAGCAGGAAGCCAGTCGACGACGTCGCAGGAAGAACCCAGATTGTTTTCCCCTCACACTTCAGGCGGGTATGTATCGAGTGATCATACTGGTAGATCTGTAGTAGTGCTCAGAGATAGTGGAGCAGCCCAGTCCCTGATCATGAAGAGCTCGGTACCCGAGGGAGTAAGTGTGGACGGGAGACAAGAGGTTGTCCTGGTTGGGTTTCCAAGGACGCAGTACATCGCCCCCTTAGTGCCAGTACATCTCGACTCGCCTTATTTCAGCGGCACATGTGCGTTGGCAATAGTCGATACCCTCCCTGTGGCTGGGATTGACGTGGTACTAGCCAACGACTTGGTGACCGATTGGAGCACCAATCATCCCAAGGTTGCGGACGAGTCTACCAGAACAGCACGGTCTGAGGTAACAGGCAATGGTAATGTCCAGGTAAAGACAGACCCGGATTTGAACATGTCTAATTTGTCCTCTCCCCCGCAGATCGACAGTTATCTAGCAGTGTCTCCTGATTCTCTCGACAAGGAACATGAGGTTAAGAAGGCAGAGGTACCTGAGCTAGAAGAGAGGCCTCGTGTGAAGGCACCCACGGATACCAACGAGTCTGGAGCGAAGGCGGATGTGTGCTTGTGGTATGGCAAGTTACAGCATGTAGTGGACCAGCCAGAGATTCCCAGACGTCAGAGGTATGTGAGGTGTGTTCAAAAGGTCTAGTGCCCTCTTCTGTCCAAGCCAGGCTAGTGGATGGTGCCGGCTATGGACATGACAAGCTCAGGAAACTTATCCCTCGACTTACCAAATGTTTCCTATCGGTATTTTGTTTAATTCTCGTATGTGTACTCGTTGTGCTCTCAGTGAGGACCGGTGGACGACCCGACGAATGATGGCGCCCATGAACATCGTGAAGAGGTCCCAGGGATTGGAGATTGGTACTGCAAGTGTTGCAGTTGAAGAAGGGACCTGAAGGTTATAGTAGATACAGGAGGTACGACAGATGATAAAATGAGTGACTGTTTCCGGCAGGTTGACACCCCCCGCGTGATTGCTGAGCCTCAATACAGCGTTATACGGAACGTTGGTCGACCTGACAGAGGCAGAGCGAATGCCATCTTCGGTGTGCAAGCAGCCCTGTGGGAACTAGGTGCGGGCCTAGTAGACGAGTATGTAGTAAGTACTGCCTTGCCCACTGTCGCTATCACTCTGAATTATCAGACCTCTGTATTCCAGGTTCCCGTCTCCCTGAAGGACTACCGGATCGGTACCAGAAATGCCGTCTGTGTTCAGCCATCATCAGTGCCACGACATAGGGAAGTGTCGAGTCACCCCAGATCGAGTCTACACGGATCCTTACTAGAGAGGTGTGTGATGATGCCCCTGCTTGACATCGCAGTGGAGACGTGGAAGACGTGGAAGGTTACGCCAGGCAGGACATCGCCTTCAATCTTCAAGTTCCCATTGTGCCAGAATTGCCCAGTAGGACAGTTCTGTGGACGAGACAGCCTCGCTATTCCAGATCATAAAGCATGTGTGTCCATTTGGAGCAGTGTCGCCGTACTAATTTGGTTTGTGTTTCTTTTTATAGAACCCCAAACCAAATTCTTTTTGGTGGGGAGGTGTTACGAACCCGGATCCAGCGTCCGAGCAAGGAGCAGTAACAACTACGCCATCTGTGGGTCAGCTCCCGAAACCCCCGCCAAACGGACGACGACACCTGGTGAGGACAGCGTGTACTGGCCTCGAGGACCAGTTTCCAGTCTGGTTCAGCGCTCAAACACCGCCGCTCCTGACCTCTGGTGAGGTGGTGCTCCGACGACAGCGCCATCTATGGACTGGATACGTCAGGTGTTTGCGCCCGAGCCCGTAAGTGAGATGTATTAGTGTCCCGGTTATTGATGACGTGTCTGTTTACAGAGTCGACCTGGGACCGCTGTGTTGAAGGTTGAGTCAGTCTACCCGAGGCAGCCAGTCTCCATACTGTGAAGTTTGCTGCAGCTGTTGTGACGTCGTCCCCCCGGAAGAACACTGTGGTGTGTTAAGCCTGCCAGTGGAGTGGCAGTGAAAGGATTTACCCGGGACCGACTGTTGGAGACGATCATCCACTGGGGTATTGAGGACAGGAGGGTGATTTGTGATATCACACGAGACTCCTGTCTAGGGCGTACCCCTTATATCGTTCGTGGAGTGGCCGTACCAGCCTTGGTGGCTCAGTACCTGCCAGCAGACCTGCTGGACGTGTGGTTGACGGCCTCCACGACGGTGCCCCCAGTGGACCTGCGTTTTGGCTGACCTGTGGCCCGGGTAGGCTCGGTATTCTCAGAGGACACGTCTTGAGGCCACGAAGAAAGCACCGCGGACTCAGCACCTAGCTTCTTGATCAAGAGTCTTCAGCAGAAGACTAGATTGTGCATGATCCCCTTGTAAAGTGTTAATACCCCTCCCCCTTGTGTACTCTTTTATTTTATATATTTAAATGGTGATGGTGTTAATTATAATATTAAGTTCTTAACTTTCTTTCCCTACTCCCTTTTAAGTTACTTGCGTCACGGATCTCATCCCTTGATAGCCACTACTGGCTTGGGAACGGATACATATATCTTCCTCTAACAACATCAGAGTGAGAACCCCGTTGCGTCCCGAGAGGGCCGTAACACTCTCTCTCTCTCTCTCTCTCTCTCTCTTAAAGAATATATACAACACATTTATATACAAGACATAAGAATATTTACCTCAACACTATGCTACTATAACCTGGTTGCAATCAAATACCATCATGGATTCACCAGCCGTCTATATCAAGTAGTGACCCAACTCCTGGCTCACCACTTATATAACCACCCTCACCAAGTGGGTTAAATCTTGTAATAGCTATATGGCTCAGTCAGCCTGAGAATGTATATATATATTATATATATATATATATATATATATATATATATATTATATATATATAATATATATATATATATTGTGAAGATAATCTCCTTCAAGAGATTGAGCCTGCTCTTCCCTCCACAAATACGTCGCAACAAATATATATAACTACTATGGAAGAAATGTCCAACAACAACAACACCAGCAAGGTTTGCCAGAGCGCAAAACGTATGCAGCCAAGAACACCTGCTCAGACTCAAACCGCCAAACTACCTGTCTTGCTGCCGGCTCCTCTGATTGGTCGCCGGTCGGGCTGCAACTGCACTCCACCCCCCCATACTACTTGATGTCTGGGGCCGCCACGACCTCAGTCCTCAGAATATTCCGTGCTTTCACAAAGTTAACACTTCTCCCTGCTAGACGTAAGCTTTGGCGTACGTGTACTAAGAGAGGTGATAGCTTAAAGCCAATATTCCAGCACCTTTCATTTTTTTGTATATTGCACATCTTGTTATTTTGTCTTAACGTAACTTTTCCTTGTGTCATTTAATTATTCTTATTATTTTGATTGATTGATTTTATTATACGAATTTGTAAGTCCATTTTATTCATGTTTGTTTGTTTATTTACCGTAATTAAAATTTCATTGTTAAAATTTACTTGTGTTTTGTGTGTCTTCTCCTTACCTTACCACAGACGAAGTTCCAGATTTTCTATTTTTTTTAATACTATGTGACGAGGCCATACCCCTAGCTTTGAACAGCCGAACACCAACGCATTACCGTCACATATTATATGGGGGCCTGTCCTAGGAGCTTCACTCAGGTACTGGTGCCAAGTGGTAATTAATGGTAAGCGTATTTAACTTTGTTAACGTAGCTTTTACTATTTTTCATATTCAATTTCATTTTTTATATGGTGCGGTGTATTGTGCATTACGAGAGTAACATATGGTGAAGGTGAGACAACTTTGGATTACGTGGTGACTGTAGGCCGCAGTCATACTCTTAATTGGTCATCTCTCCCTCCGTGTTATTACTCGTGTTTACCATCTTTGTCCCTTGGATATTTCTCATTTTGACAGATCATCATATTGGTACCCTGGTACTGTGGTCTGCCCCGGGTCAAGAGTACCCAATCTTCTGCAATCTGACTGTAGGAGGACAAAGAGGGCCATAGTTCCTCTAGCTCGAACTTTAGTTGCTGAATTGGGACCTCAGCAACAGTTCTCGTCACCAGTTGACACCTCGCACCCCTACACGTCAGTCAGAGATGATGATACATACAACGGTAGGGAATTAGCTTACTTTTTCAGAGCACAAAAGTTCGCTAATTCTGTAAGTATCATATTAAATTCAGTAGGAAAAACTTGCTTTATGTCCTATAGAGACTTGGCAAGGTATGCCTACATCCTTGGACTACCAATTTTACTTTTGAGGCAATTTACTGTTTCATTTGTTTTCGAAACTCTGTTTCATTTGTTAGTAGGATTTTCTTGCCCTTATCCTCTTACATGAGTACCGGGTACAAGATTTCCTGCGCCCTTGATTTAATTTAATCATTTAACATCTTTTACTTAACTTTAATTGTTAAAGATCCCACAGGATAGGTACCAGTTGCCACGTTGTCCTGTTTCTGACATTCACTATTGAATATTCGTGTACCTTTATTTGCTAATTTCACCATGTTTCGTCTCCAAGCTTTCCGTGCAGATCCAGCAGGTGCAATAGGGACTTTAAGTCATGCCAAGAAGACTGAATTCCAAACTCTTGCACATGAGTATCAACTAACAGTTCCCTACCAAGCCAACAAGAGTGAAATACACAACCTGTTGCTGGATCATTTCCTAGAGCAAGGTAAGATAGACTCTGAAACTTACTATATTGCAGATAAAACTGATTTGGCAACGATGAAACTCAAACTAGAGCTGGCCAAGATTGAACGTGAGCAGCAAAGGGAAGCCCGCGAACAACAAAGGGAAGCCCTCGAACAACAAGAACGAGCAGCTGCCATACGAAGGGAAGAACAAGAACGAGAAATCACCCTCAGAGAACGTGAAACTACTTTGAGGAGAGAAGAACAAGAACGAGAAATCACCCTCAGGGAACGTGAAACTGCCTTGAGGAAGGAAGAACAAGAACGTGAGGCTGCCTTAAGAAGGGAAGAAATCGCCCTCAAGGAACGTGAGTTTGCAATGCTCCGTGAGCGGGAACGCGTACAGCTTGAAACCAAACAACGCGAGTTGGAGATGCAACGCGAACATGACAAGCAACAAGCGACTCTGGCTCTAGAATGTCGTCAACGAGAATACACGTTGGAAACTTCACACCTCGCTCAACGCCAGCAAGCTACTGCCAATCTTCCCGTCAGTTTTAATATATCACATGCAAGTAAGTTAATGCCATCCTTTGTAGAAGCAGAAGTTGATGTGTTCTTTACCACCTTTGAAACCCTTGCTAATCAACTCAGTTGGCCTGTCGACCAATGGGCCACACTTCTCAGAGTCCATCTTACAGGTAGAGCTGCAGTCACACTCAGTACTTTGGCGTCTGAGAATGACTACCACACTCTGAAACAAGCAGTGTTGGACGCCTACCTCCTCTCTACTGAAAGTTATAGAAGGAAATTCCGTGACCACCTGAAGGCAAGTACCACTACCTTCCTCGAGTTTGCTAACACGAAACGGAGGTATTTCATGAAATGGCTGGAAGCAGCACATGTCTCTACTTTTGCAGAACTCGTCAACCTGATGTTTGTTGAAGAATTCTTGAGACGTGTGCCGCCTCCTGTCCGCCTCTACTTAGCAGATAAAGAAGAAACCGACTACCTGAAGTGTGCTAAGTCGGCTGACACTTACAGCCTCATCCACCGGCTGACACCCGAACCATCCTCCAGTAAGAAGTCGTGGTACAGTTACGAGAAAGTGAGCCCCGATCAAGCTGGTTCGCAACTGTACTGCAAGTATTGTAGACTCTATGGACATACTATAGACAAGTGTGGTAAGTCTCAATACAAGGGAACCACTGACCAACAAAAACCCAAACCAACTCCACCTAAGTCCGGTAAGCCTGTGATGAATGTTGGTGTTGATGTTAATGATCTTTCTCTTTTCAGTAACCACCTGTATACTGGAACTGTCTGCCAACGGTTCAAATCCGGAGGGACGTTTCAAATTGAAGATCTTGAGGGACACAGCGGCTCTACAATCGATCATCTTGAAGTCGGCTGTGCCCAACATCACCTACACCGGAGAAACTGTCTTCATCACTGACCTCACTGCTACCACTCCATACCCTCTCGCCAGAGTCCACCTGGATTGTCCCTACGTGAACGGGGAAGTCCAAGTCGCCGTCAGGGAAAAGCCTTTTCCCATGCCTGGAGTGCAACTTCTCCTAGGCAACGACTTGGCAGAAGACCTGCAACCGACCAACCTGATCGTCATGGACAAACCCCAGGTGTGTAACTCTGTGCCAATAAACCCTATTCTAGAGTATGTTCCAGCAGAGGTTCAAGAGAGTGATGAAGTTTCTCCTCCGGTTCTCGTGACCACCCGTGCACAAGCCGCACGTCCACAGCCAGCTGACTCTACTGCTACCGCTGTCCCTCAAGACCCTCAGAAACTCCCCCCGCATCTGACCAAGTTGGAGTTCCGTAAGTTGCAGAGGGAAGATCTTACTTTAACACCATTGTTTTTCCAGGCTGAGACTCAACCCGACAGTATTCCTGGGTTCTTCCTAGAGAACGACTTGCTCTACCGCAGATATAGACCCAGTAAACTGAAGGAGGAGGACGATTGGGCCAACATCGAATAACTTGTGATTCCTACCAGCCTGCGGCCCACTATTCTACACCTGGCCCACGGAGCACTCTCCCACTACGGCTTCAACAAGACTTACCATGGAATTCGTCAAGACTACTACTGGCCAGGTATGGTAAACAACGTCAAACAGTACGTAAAACAGTGTCATACATGTCAGATGGCAGGCAAACCGAACATCTCCATTCCCAGAGCGCCACTGATTCCCATACAGGTGCCTGCGGAACCTTTCCACAGACTCATAATAGACTGTGTCGGTCCTTTACCTCGGACCAGGTCAGGTAACGCCTACATCCTAACCATCCTGTGTCCTTCCACCAGATTTCCCATAGCAGTTCCAGTGAAGAACATCACGGCTGCTACGGTTATAAAACATCTATTGAAGATCTTCACTCAATATGGATTTCCCAGGGAGATTCAGAGCGACTGTGGTACCAACTTCACCAGTGATCTCTTCAAAAGGACACTGGAGGAGTTCAACATCAAACAGGTATTGTCCAGCCCCTATCATCCTGCTTCACAGGGTTCTCTTGAACGTAGTCATCAGACAATCAAAGCACTCTTGAAAAAGTTTTGTAGTGAAACCTCTAAGGATTGGGATAAGCAGATTGACCTTATAATGTGTATTTACAGAAGTCTCCCCAATGAGTCCCTAGGAGTATCTCCTTATGAGATGCTCTACGGCCGTAAGTGCCGTACTCCCCTTAAGGCTTTCAAAGACTCTCTCAGAGATGCCACCTTCAGTGAGCATCAGAATGTGCCCCAGTTTCTTCAAAACCTTCAACACATTCTAGAGAGAGTCCACCGCTTTGCCCATGATAATCTATTGAAAGCCCAGGAGAGAATGAAGACTCATTACGACCAGACCAGCAAAGTAAGAAGATTCAAGCCGGGAGACTTCGTCCTTGCATATTTCCCTATCCCAGGTTCACCTTTACAAAACAGGTTTTCAGGACCCTACCGCGTCAAAGAGTGCAGGAATAACAACAACTACGTAATAGAGACTCCAGATAGGCGGCGGAAGACCCAGCTGTGCCACGTCAACCTCCTGAAGCAATATAATGGTACTCCTCCCACTGTCCTGATTAACTGTTCTACCTTCACAGAACCCTACATCCACAGTGAGACCATCCCAGCTTCTCCTCCCGAAAGCACTGACAAGGAGTCAGCGCTTTCTAATTCCGAAATCCTTAATGATCTTCCCAAATGCTTTCAGGATAATAATCGTGCTCCTTAAAGCTATGGCTAACGTCACACATGTCACGTGGAGCTGGCTGACGTCACACATGTCACGTGGAGCTGGCTGACGTCACACATGTCACGTGGAGCTGGCTGACGTCACACATGTCACGTGGAGCTGGCTGACGTCACACATGTCACGTGGAGCTGGCTGACGTCACACATGTCACGTGGAGCTGGCTGACGTCACACATGTCACGTGGAGCTGGCTGACGTCACACATGTCACGTCAGCCCAATAATAATAATATTATAATTCATAGTTTAATAACAGAGGAATTAGCTTCATAATAACTTAATTACAGTAATAATAATTTGTGGTTAGTCTTATAAGCTTAACAGAGGACGGCATAGCTGTATATTATTATAAATATTTATTAGGTAGTTATTTATGTTATAAGTGGGAAATATTTCACACAGACCATCTATATGTCTATCTATTTATCCAACTATCTACTCCTTAATCTATCCATTTATAAATCCATCTACTTTTCCATCTGTACATCCATCTATCTATCCAGATATTTGTGAATCTAATTGAGTATCTAACTGTCCAACCCGTTCTCGCAATTGCGTATAGTCAATATTGACTTATTAAATATGTGCATATGTGACATACTAAACACTAGTTTACCTTGAATAGCTTCATAGAAAACACCGACCTTACCTAACCTTCTTCTTACTTCTTCTAACCTTCTTAACATACTATGTATCTTCTTCTAACCTTCTTAACATACTAAGAAGGTTAGGTAAGGTCGGTGTTTTCTATGAAGCTATTCAAGGTAAACTAGTATGTCACATATGCACGTATTTAATAAGTCAATATTGACTGTAAGAAAGTCCGAGAACGGGTTGAACTGTCCATCTATCTATCCAATATTCTATTAAATTATCTATTCATTAATCCATAAATCCAGCTATTCACCTATTGTCAAGCGGTCCATCCATATGTCCATTAATATATCCATCTACGATCCATCTATTTATCAATTCATCCATCCATTCATTTATTAGTACATCTCTCGATATATCTACCTGTACACCTATGTATCCATTCACCTACTATTTTTCTACTCAAATAGCTGTCCTCTATCCACCCATCCATCTATCCTATATATGCACTACTCTATTCATCTATCCATCCAGCTACTCATCTTTCTGTCATTTGTCTATCCATTCATACATCATTCATTTTATCTATCTATTTGTCTTTTGATCACCTTTCCATCTATCTATTTATCCAGCTACCTACTCATCTTTCCATTCATCTATCTATTTATTTAGCCATCTATCCAACCATCTATCTATTCATCCATCTATCCATCCATCAATCTATCATACTTATCTATCTATATATACCTCTATATGTCTCTCTTTCCAT